>NW_018744881.1:0-33317 GCF_001683475.1 Chenopodium quinoa
TTTGAATGTGTTTAACTTTCATTTGATTCAATTAGCTTTGTAGAATGCATTTCACTTCCATTTGAGTTAAATAACTTTGTTTGAATGTGTTTGACTTTCATTTGATACAATTAGCTTTGTAGAACGTATTTGACTTTCATTTGATTCAAATAGCTTTGTAGGAATGTGATTGACTTTCATTTAATTCAATCAGCTTTGTAGAATGTATTTGACTTCCATTTGATTTAAATAGCTTTGTTTGAATGTGTTTGACTTTCATTTGATCCAATTAGCTTTGTAGAATGTATTTTACTTTCATTTGATTCAACTAGCTTTGTTTGAATGTGTTTGACTTTCATTTGATTTAATTTGCTTTGTAGAATGTATTTCACTTTCATTTTATTTATATAGCTTTGTTTGAATGTGTTTGATTTTAATTTAAATTAAAAAGCTTTTTTTGAATGTGTTTGACTTTCATTTGATTTAAAAGGCTTTGTTTAAATGTGTTTGACTTTTAATTTGATTCAATTAGCTTTGTAGAATGTATTTTACTTTATTTGTAATTAGCTTTGTGTGAATGCATTTGACTTTCATTTGATTTAAACTTTAATGCGTTTGACTTTCTTTGATTCAATTAGCTTGTTTGAATGTGTTTGACTTTCATTTGATTCAATAGCTTTGTAAAATGTATTTGACTGTCATTTGATTCAAATAGCTTTGTTTGAATGTGTTTCACTTTCATTTGATTCAATTAGCTTAGTTGTATTTGACTTTCATTTGATTCAAATAGCGTTGTTTAATGTGTTTAACTTTCATTTGATTCAATTAGCTTTGTAGAATGCATTTCACTTCCATTTGAGTTAAATAACTTTGTTTGAATGTGTTTGACTTTCATTTGATACAATTAGCTTTGTAGAACGTATTTGACTTTCATTTGATTCAAATAGCTTTGTAGGAATGTGATTGACTTTCATTTAATTCAATCAGCTTTGTAAAATGTATTTGACTTCCATTTGATTTAAATAGCTTTGTTTGAATGTGTTTGACTTTCATTTGATCCAATTAGCTTTGTAGAATGTATTTTACTTTCATTTGATTCAAATAGCTTTGTTTGAATGTGTTTGACTTTCATTTGATTTAATTTGCTTTGTAGAATGCATTTCACTTTCATTTTATTTATATAGCTTTGTTTGAATGTGTTTGATTTTAATTTAAATTAAAAAGCTTTTTTGAATGTGTTTTGACTTTCATTTGATTTAAAAGGCTTTGTTTAAATGTGTTTGACTTTTATTTGATTCAATTAGCTTTGTAGAATGTATTTTACTTTTATTTGATTTAATTAGCTTTGTGTGAATGCATTTCACTTTCATTTGATTTAAATAACTTTGTTTGAATGCGTTTGACTTTCATTTGATTCAAATAGCTTTATTTGAATGTGTTTGACTTTCATTTGATACAATTAGCTTTGTTGAACGTATTTGACATTCATTTGATTAAAATAACTTTGTTAGAATATGTTTTGACTTTCATTTGATTCAATTAGATTTGTTTGAATGTGTTTGACTTTCATTTGATTCAACTAGCTTTGTAAAATGTATTTGACTGTCATTTGATTCAATAGCTTTGTTTGAATGTGTTTGACTTTCATTTGATTCAATTTGCTTTGTAGAATGTATTACTTTCATTTGATTCAAATAGCTTTGTTTGAATGTGTTTGACTTTCTTTGATTCAATTTGCTTTGTAGAATGCATTTCACTTTCATTTGATTTATATACTTTGTTTGAATGTGTTTGACTTTCATTTATTAAAAAGTTTTTTTTGAATGTGTTTGACTTTCATTTGATTTAAAAGGCATTGTTTGAATGTGTTTGACTTTCATTTGATTCAATTAGTTTTTGTTTGAATGTGTTTTGACTTTCATTGATTCAATTAGCTTCGTAGAATGTTTTGACTTTCATTTGATTCAAAAAGCGTTGTTTGAATGTGTTTAACTTTCATTTGATTTAATTAGCTTTGTCGAATGCATTTCACTTCAATTTGATTTAAATAATTTGTTTGAATGTGTTTTGACTTTCATTTGATACAATTAGCTTTGTAGAACGTATTTGACTTTCATTTGATTCAAATAGCTTTGTAGGAATGTGATTGACTTTCATTTAATTCAATCAGCTTTGTAGAATGTATTTGACTTCCATTTGATTTAATAGCTTTGTTTGAATGTGTTTGACTTTCATTTGATCCAATTAGCTTTGTAGAATGTATTTTACTTTCATTTGATTCAAATAGCTTTGTTTGAATGTGTTTGACTTTCATTTGATTTAATTTTCTTTGTAAATTGCATTTCACTTTCATTTTACGTTTGAATGTGTTTGATTTTAATTTAAATTAAAAAGCTTTTTTTGAATGTGTTTGACTTTCATTTGATTTAAAAGGCTTTGTTTAAATGTGTTTGACTTTTAATTTGATTCAATTAGCTTTGTAGAATGTATTTTACTTTTTTTGATTTAATTAGCTTTGTGTGAATGCATTTCACTTTCATTTTATTTAAATAACTTTGTTTGAATGCGTTTGAATTTCATTTGATTCAAATAGCTTTATTTGAATGTGTTTTATTTTTCATTTGATACAATTAGCTTTGTTGAACGTATTTGACATTCATTTGATTAAAATAGCTTTGTTGGAATATGTTTGACTTTCATTTGATTTAATTAGCTTTGTTTGAATGTGTTTGACTTTCATTTGATTCAACTAGCTTTGTAAAATGTATTTGACTGTCATTTGATTCAAATAGCTTTGTTTGAATGTGTTTGACTTCATTTGATTCAATTTGCTTTGTAGAATGTATTGACTTTCATTTGATTCAAATAGCTTTGTTTGAATGTGTTTGACTTTCTTTTGATTCAATTTGCTTTGTAGAATGCATTTCACTTTCATTTGATTCCTTTGTTTGAATGTGTTTGACTTTCATTTAAATTAAAAAGCTTTTTTTTTAATGTGTTTAACTTTCATTTGATTTAAAAGGCATTGTTTGAATGTGTTTGACTTTCATTTGATTCAATTAGTTTTGTTTGAATGTGTTGGACTTTCATTGATTCAATTAGCTTCGTAGAATGTATTTGACTTTCGTTTGATTTAAATAGCGTTGTTTGAATGTGTTTAACTTTCATTTGATTCAATTAGCTTTGTAGAATGCATTTCACTTCCATTTGATTTAAATAACTTTGTTTGAATGTGTTTGACTTTCATTGGATACAATTAGCTTTGTAGAACGTATTTGACTTTCATTTGATTCAAATAGCTTTGTAGGAATGTGATTGACTTTCATTTAATTCAATAGCTTTGTAGAATGTATTTGACTTCCATTTGATTTAAATAGCTTTGTTTGAATGTGTTTGACTTTCATTTGATCCAATTAAATTTGTAGAATGTATTTTACTTTCATTTGATTCAAATAGCTTTGTTTGAATGTGTTTGACTTTCATTTGATTTAATTTGCTTTGTAGAATGTATTTCACTTCCATTTGAGTTAATAACTTTGTTTGAATGTGTTTGACTTTCATTTGATACAATTAGCTTTGTAGAACGTATTTGACTTTCATTTGATTCAAATAGCTTTGTAGGAATGTGATTGACTTTCATTTAATTCAATCAGCTTTGTAAAATGTATTTGACTTCCATTTGATTTAAATAGCTTTGTTTGAATGTGTTTGACTTTCATTTGATCCAATTAGCTTTGTAGAATGTATTTGACTTTTATTTGATTCCAATAGCTTTGTTTAAATGTGTTTGAATTTCATTTGATTCAATTAGCTTTGTAGAATGTATTTGACTTTTTATTTGATTTAATTTGCTTTGTTTGAATGTATTTGACTTTCATTTGGTTCAAATAGATTTGTAAAATGTATTTGACTTTCATTTGATTCAAATAGCTTTGTAAAATGTATTTGACTTTTTTTTTTATTCAAATAGCATTGTTTTGAAAGTGTTTGAGTTTCATTTGATTCAATTAGCTTTGTAGAATGTATTTGACTTTCATTTGATTCAAATAGCTTTGTTTGATTGTGATTGAATTTCATTTGATTCATTTGCTTTGTAGATTGCATTTCACTTTCATTTGATTTATATAGGCTTTTGTTTGAATGTGTTTTGACTTTCATTTAAATTAAAAAGCTTTTTTTTGAATGTGTTTGACTTTCATTTAATTTAAAAGGCTTTGTATGAATGTGTTTGACTTTTATTTGATTCAATTAGCTTTGTGTAGAATGTATTTGAATCTAATTTGATTTAATTAGCTATGTTTGAACGTGTTTGACTCTCCATTTGATTCAAATAGCTTTGTTTGAATGTGTTTGACTTTTATTTGATTCAATTTAGCTTTTGTAGAATGTATTCGACTTTCATTTGATTAAAGTAGCTTTGTTTGAATGTGTTTGACTTTCATTTGAATTTAATTTGCTTTGTTTGAATGTGTTTGACTTTCATTTGATCTATTAGCTTTGTTTAATGTATTTGACTTTCATTTGATTCAATTAGCTTTGTTTTTAATGTGTTTGACTTTTCATTTGATTCAATTAGCTTTGTAGAATGTATTTGACTTTTATTTGATTTAATTAGCTTTGTTTGAATGTATTTTGACTCTCATTTGATTCAAATAGCTTTGTTTGAATGTGTTTAACTTTCATTTGATTCAATTAGCTTTGTAGAATGCATTTCACTTTCATTTGATTTAAAATAACTTTGTTTGAATGCGTTTGACTTTCATTTGATTCAAATAGCTTTATTAGAATGTGGTTTGACTTTCATTTGATACAATTAGCTTTGTTGAACGTATTTTGACATTCCTTTGATTAAAATAGCTTTGTTGGAATATGTTTTGACTTTCATTTGATTCAATTAGCTTTGTTTCAATGTGTTTGACTTTCATTTGATTCAACTAGCTTTTTTAAAAGGTATTTTGACTGTCTTTTGATTCAAATAGCTTTTGTTTGAATGTGTTTTGACTTTCATTTGATTCAATTAGCTTAGTAGAATGTATTTGACTTTCATTTGATTCAAAAAGCGTTGTTTGAATGTGTTTAAACTTTCATTTGATTCAATTAGCTTTGTAGAATGCATTTCACTTCCATTTGATTTAAATAACTTTGTTTGAATGTGTTTGACTTTCATTTGATACAATTAGCTTTGTAGAACGTATTTGACTTTCATTTGATTCAAATAGCTTTGTAGGAATGTGATTGACTTTCATTTAATTCAATCAGCTTTGTAGAATGTATTTGACTTCCATTTGATTTAAATAGCTTTGTTTGAATGTGTTTGACTTTCATTTGATCCAATTAGCTTTGTAGAATGTATTTTACTTTCATTTGATTCAAATAGCTTTGTTTGAATATGTTTGACTTTCATTTGATTTAATTTTCTTTGTAGAATGCATTTCACTTTCATTTTATTTATATAGCTTTGTTTGAATGTGTTTGATTTTAATTTAAATTAAAAAGCTTTTTTTGAATGTGTTTGACTTTCATTAGATTTTAAAGGCTTTGTTTGAATGTGTTTGACTTTTATTTGATTCAATTAGCTTTGTAGAATGTATTTTACTTTTATTTGATTTAATTAGCTTTGTGTGAATGCATTTCACTTTCATTTGATTTAAATAACTTTGTTTGAATGCGTTTGACTTTCATTTGATTCAAATAGCTTTATTTGAATGTGTTTGACTTTCATTTGATACAATTAGTTTTGTTGAACGTATTTGACATTCATTTGATTAAAATAGCTTTGTTGGAATATGTTTGACTTTCATTTGATTCAATTAGCTTTGTTTGAATGTGTTTGACTTTCATTTGATTCAACTAGCTTTGTAAAATGTATTTGACTGTCATTTGATTCAAATAGCTTTGTTTGAATGTGTTTGACTTTCATTTGATTCAATTAGCTTAGGAGAATGTATTTGACTTTCTTTTGATTCAAATAGCGTTGTTTGAATGTGTTTAACTTTCATTTGATTCAATTAGCTTTGTAGAATGCATTTCACTTCCATTTGATTTAAATAACTTTGTTTGAATGTGTTTGACTTTCATTTGATACAATTAGCTTTGTAGAACGTATTTGACTTTCATTTGATTCAAATAGCTTTGTAGGAATGTGATTGACTTTCATTTAATTCAATAGCTTTGTAGAATGTATTTGACTTCCATTTGATTTAAATAGCTTTGTTTGAATGTGTTTGACTTTCATTTGATCCAATTAAATTTGTAGAATGTATTTTACTTTCATTTGATTCAAATAGCTTTGTTTGAATGTGTTTGACTTTCATTTGATTTTATTTGCTTTGTAGAATGTATTTCACTTCCATTTGAGTTAAATAACTTTGTTTGAATGTGTTTGACTTTCATTTGATACAATTAGCTTTGTAGAACGTATTTGACTTTCATTTGATTCAAATAGCTTTGTAGGAATGTGATTGACTTTCATTTAATTCAATCACCTTTGTAAAATGTATTTGACTTCCATTAGATTTAAATAGCTTTGTTTGAATGTGTTTGACTTTCATTTGATCCAATTAGCTTTGTAGAATGTATTTGACTTTTATTTTGATTCCAATAGCTTTGTTTAAATGTGTTTGACTTTCATTTGATTCAATTAGCTTTGTAGAATGTATTTGACTTTTATTTGATTTAATTTGCTTTGTTTGAATGTATTTGACTTTCATTTGGTTCAAATAGATTTGTAAAATGTATTTGACTTTCATTTGATTCAAATAGCTTTGTAGAATGTATTTGACTTTTTTTTTATTCAAATAGCATGTTTGAAAGTGTTTGAGTTTCATTTGATTCAATTAGCTTTGTAGAATGTATTTGACTTTCATTTGATTCAAATAGCTTTGTTTGAATGTGATTGAATTTCATTTGATTCAATTTGCTTTGTAGATTGCATTTCACTTTCATTTGATTTATATAGCTTTGTTTGAATGTGTTTGACTTTCATTTGATTGAAATAGCTTTGTTTGAATGTGTTTGACTTTATTTGATTCAATTAGCTTTGTAGAATGTATTCGACTTTCATTTGATTAAAATAGCTTTGTTTGAATGTGTTTGACTTTCATTTGATTTAATTTGCTTTGTTTGAATGTGTTTGACTTTCATTTGATTCTATTAGCTTTGTTTAATGTATTTGACTTTCATTTGATTCAATTAGCTTTGTTTTAATGTGTTTGACTTTCATTTGATTCAATTAGCTTTGTAGAATGTATTTGACTTTTATTTGATTTGATTAGCTTTGTTTGAATGTATTTGACTCTCATTTGATTCAAATAGCTTTGTTTGAATGTGTTTAACTTTCATTTGATTCAATTAGCTTTGTAGAATGCATTTCACTTTCATTTGATTTAAATAACTTTGTTTGAATGCGTTTGACTTTCATTTGATTCAAATAGCTTTATTAGAATGTGTTTGACTTTCATTTGATACAATTAGCTTTGTTGAACGTATTTGACATTCCTTTGATTAAAATAGCTTTGTTGGAATATGTTTGACTTTCATTTGATTCAATTAGCTTTGTTTCAGTGTGTTTGACTTTCATTTGATTCAACTAGCTTTTTAAAATGTATTTGACTGTCTTTTGATTCAAATAGCTTTGTTTGAATGTGTTTGACTTTCATTTGATTCAATTAGCTTAGTAGAATGTATTTGACTTTCATTTTATTCAACTAGCTTTGTAAAATGTATTTGACTGTCTTTTGATTCAAATAGCTTAGTTTGAATGTGTTTGACTTTCATTTGATTCAATTAGCTTAGTAGAATGTATTTGACTTTCATTTGATTCAAAACGCGTTGTTTGAATGTGTTTAACTTTCATTTGATTCAATTAGCTTTGTAGAATGCATTTCACTTCCATTTGATTTAAATAACTTTGTTTGAATGTGTTTGACTTTCATTTGATACAATTAGCTTTGTAGAACGTATTTGACTTTCATTTGATTCAAATAGCTTTGTAGGAATGTGATTGACTTTCATTTAATTCAATCAGCTTTGTAGAATGTATTTGACTTCCATTTGATTTAAATAGCTTTGTTTGAATGTGTTTGACTTTCATTTGATCCAATTAGCTTTGTAGAATGTATTTTACTTTCATTTTATTCAAATAGCTTTGTTTGAATATGTTTGACTTTCATTTGATTTAATTTTCTTTGTAGAATGCATTTCACTTTCATTTTATTTATATAGCTTTGTTTGAATGTGTTTGATTTTAATTTAAATTAAAAAGCTTTTTTTGAATGTGTTTGACTTTCATTTAATTTAAAAGGCTTTGTATGAATGTGTTTGACTTTTATTTGATTCAATTAGATTTGTAGAATGTATTTGAATCTAATTTGATTTAATTAGCTATGTTTGAACGTGTTTGACTCTCATTTGATTCAAATAGCTTTGTTTGAATGTGTTTGACTTTTATTTGATTCAATTAGCTTTGTAGAATGTATTCGACTTTCATTTGATTAAAGTAGCTTTGTTTGAATGTGTTTGACTTTCATTTGATTTAATTTGCTTTGTTTGAATGTGTTTGACTTTCATTTGATTCTATTAGCTTTGTTTAATGTATTTGACTTTCATTTGATTCAATTAGCTTTGTTTTAATGTGTTTGACTTTCATTTGATTCAATTAGCTTTGTAGAATGTATTTGACTTTTATTTGATTTAATTAGCTTTGTTTGAATGTATTTGACTCTCATTTGATTCAAATAGCTTTGTTTGAATGTGTTTAACTTTCATTTGATTCAATTAGCTTTGTAGAATGCATTTCACTTTCATTTGATTTAAATAACTTTGTTTGAATGCGTTTGACTTTCATTTGATTCAAATAGCTTTATTAGAATGTGTTTGACTTTCATTTGATACAATTAGCTTTGTTGAACGTATTTGACATTCCTTTGATTAAAATAGCTTTGTTGGAATATGTTTGACTTTCATTTGATTCAATTAGCTTTGTTTCAATGTGTTTTGACTTTCATTTGATTCAACTAGCTTTTTAAAATGTATTTGACTGTCTTTTGATTCAAATAGCTTTGTTTGAATGTGTTTGACTTTCATTTCATTCAATTAGCTTAGTAGAATGTATTTGACTTTCATTTGATTCAAAAAGCGTTGTTTGAATGTGTTTAACTTTCATTTGATTCAATTAGCTTTGTAGAATGCATTTCACTTCCATTTGATTTAAATAACTTTGTTTGAATGTGTTTGACTTTCATTTGATACAATTAGCTTTGTAGAACGTATTTGACTTTCATTTGATTCAAATAGCTTTGTAGGAATGTGATTGACTTTCATTTAATTCAATCAGCTTTGTAGAATGTATTTGACTTCCATTTGATTTAAATAGCTTTGTTTGAATGTGTTTGACTTTCATTTGATCCAATTAGCTTTGTAGAATGTATTTTACTTTCATTTGATTCAAATAGCTTTGTTTGAATATGTTTGACTTTCATTTGATTTAATTTTCTTTGTAGAATGCATTTCACTTTCATTTTATTTATATAGCTTTGTTTGAATGTGTTTGATTTTAATTTAAATTAAAAAGCTTTTTTTGAATGTGTTTGACTTTCATTAGATTTTAAAGGCTTTGTTTGAATGTGTTTGACTTTTATTTGATTCAATTAGCTTTGTAGAATGTATTTTACTTTTATTTGATTTAATTAGCTTTGTGTGAATGCATTTCACTTTCATTTGATTTAAATAACTTTGTTTGAATGCGTTTGACTTTCATTTGATTCAAATAGCTTTATTTGAATGTGTTTGACTTTCATTTGATACAATTAGTTTTGTTGAACGTATTTGACATTCATTTGATTAAAATAGCTTTGTTGGAATATGTTTGACTTTCATTTGATTCAATTAGCTTTGTTTGAATGTGTTTGACTTTCATTTGATTCAACTAGCTTTGTAAAATGTATTTGACTGTCATTTGATTCAAATAGCTTTGTTTGAATGTGTTTGACTTTCATTTGATTCAATTAGCTTAGGAGAATGTATTTGACTTTCTTTTGATTCAAAAAGCGTTGTTTGAATGTGTTTAACTTTCATTTGATTCAATTAGCTTTGTAGAATGCATTTCACTTCCATTTGATTTAAATAACTTTGTTTGAATGTGTTTGACTTTCATTTGATACAATTAGCTTTGTAGAACGTATTTGACTTTCATTTGATTCAAATAGCTTTGTAGGAATGTGATTGACTTTCATTTAATTCAATCACCTTTGTAAAATGTATTTGACTTCCATTAGATTTAAATAGCTTTGTTTGAATGTGTTTGACTTTCATTTGATCCAATTAGCTTTGTAGAATGTATTTGACTTTTATTTGATTCCAATAGCTTTGTTTAAATGTGTTTGACTTTCATTTGATTCAATTAGCTTTGTAGAATGTATTTGACTTTTATTTGATTTAATTTGCTTTGTTTGAATGTATTTGACTTTCATTTGGTTCAAATAGATTTGTAAAATGTATTTGACTTTCATTTGATTCAAATAGCTTTGTAGAATGTATTTGACTTTTTTTTTATTCAAATAGCATTGTTTGAAAGTGTTTGAGTTTCATTTGATTCAATTAGCTTTGTAGAATGTATTTGACTTTCATTTGATTCAAATAGCTTTGTTTGAATGTGATTGAATTTCATTTGATTCAATTTGCTTTGTAGATTGCATTTCACTTTCATTTGATTTATATAGCTTTGTTTGAATGTGTTTGACTTTCATTTGATTGAAATAGCTTTGTTTGAATGTGTTTGACTTTTATTTGATTCAATTAGCTTTGTAGAATGTATTCGACTTTCATTTGATTAAAATAGCTTTGTTTGAATGTGTTTGACTTTCATTTGATTTAATTTGCTTTGTTTGAATGTGTTTGACTTTCATTTGATTCTATTAGCTTTGTTTAATGTATTTGACTTTCATTTGATTCAATTAGCTTTGTTTTAATGTGTTTGACTTTCATTTGATTCAATTAGCTTTGTAGAATGTATTTGACTTTTATTTGATTTGATTAGCTTTGTTTGAATGTATTTGACTCTCATTTGATTCAAATAGCTTTGTTTGAATGTGTTTAACTTTCATTTGATTCAATTAGCTTTGTAGAATGCATTTCACTTTCATTTGATTTAAATAACTTTGTTTGAATGCGTTTGACTTTCATTTGATTCAAATAGCTTTATTAGAATGTGTTTGACTTTCATTTGATACAATTAGCTTTGTTGAACGTATTTGACATTCCTTTGATTAAAATAGCTTTGTTGGAATATGTTTGACTTTCATTTGATTCAATTAGCTTTGTTTCAATGTGTTTGACTTTCATTTGATTCAACTAGCTTTTTAAAAATGTATTTGACTGTCTTTTGATTCAAATAGCTTTGTTTGAATGTGTTTGACTTTCATTTGATTCAATTAGCTTAGTAGAATGTATTTGACTTTCATTTTATTCAACTAGCTTTGTAAAATGTATTTGACTGTCTTTTGATTCAAATAGCTTAGTTTGAATGTGTTTGACTTTCATTTGATTCAATTAGCTTAGTAGAATGTATTTGACTTTCATTTGATTCAAAACGCGTTGTTTGAATGTGTTTAACTTTCATTTGATTCAATTAGCTTTGTAGAATGCATTTCACTTCCATTTGATTTAAATAACTTTGTTTGAATGTGTTTGACTTTCATTTGATACAATTAGCTTTGTAGAACGTATTTGACTTTCATTTGATTCAAATAGCTTTGTAGGAATGTGATTGACTTTCATTTAATTCAATCAGCTTTGTAGAATGTATTTGACTTCCATTTGATTTAAATAGCTTTGTTTGAATGTGTTTGACTTTCATTTGATCCAATTAGCTTTGTAGAATGTATTTTACTTTCATTTTATTCAAATAGCTTTGTTTGAATATGTTTGACTTTCATTTGATTTAATTTTCTTTGTAGAATGCATTTCACTTTCATTTTATTTATATAGCTTTGTTTGAATGTGTTTGATTTTAATTTAAATTAAAAAGCTTTTTTTGAATGTGTTTGACTTTCATTTGATTTAAAAGGCTTTGTTTAAATGTGTTTGACTTTTAATTTGATTCAATTAGCTTTGTAGAATGTATTTTACTTTTATTTGATTTAATTAGCTTTGTGTGAATGCATTTCACTTTCATTTGATTTAAATAACTTTGTTTGAAAGCGTTTGACTTTCATTTGATTCAAATAGCTTTATTAGAATGTGTTTGACTTTCATTTGATACAATTAGCTTTGTTGAACGTATTTGACATTCCTTTGATTAAAATAGCTTTGTTGGAATATGTTTGACTTTCATTTGATTCAATTAGCTTTGTTTCAATGTGTTTGACTTTCATTTGATTCAACTAGCTTTTTAAAATGTATTTGACTGTCTTTTGATTCAAATAGCTTTGTTTGAATGTGTTTGACTTTCATTTGATTCAATTAGCTCAGTAGAATGTATTTGACTTTCATTTGATTCAAAAAGCGTTGTTTGAATGTGTTTAACTTTCATTTGATTCAATTAGCTTTGTAGAATGCATTTCACTTCCATTTGATTTAAATAACTTTGTTTGAATGTGTTTGTCTTTCATTTGATACAATTAGCTTTGTAGAACGTATTTGACTTTCAGTTGATTCAAATAGCTTTGTAGGAATGTGATTGACTTTCATTTAATTCAATCAGCTTTGTAGAATGTATTTGACTTTCATTTGATTTAAATAGCTTTGTTTGAATGTGTTTGACTTTCATTTGATCCAATTAAATTTGTAGAATGTATTTTACTTTCATTTGATTCAAATAGCTTTGTTTGAATGTGTTTGACTTTCATTTGATTTAATTTGCTTTGTAGAATGTATTTCACTTCCATTTGAGTTAAATAACTTTGTTTGAATGTGTTTGAATTTCATTTGATACAATTAGCTTTGTAGAACGTATTTGACTTTCATTTGATTCAAATAGCTTTGTAGGAATGTGATTGACTTTCATTTAATTCAATCAGCTTTGTAGAATGTATTTGACTTCCATTTGATTTAAATAGCTTTGTTTGAATGTGTTTGACTTTCATTTGATCCAATTAGCTTTTTAGAATGTATTTTACTTTCAGTTGATTCAAATAGCTTTGTTTGAATGTGTTTGACTTTGATTTGATTTAATTTGCTTTGTAGAATGCATTTAACTTTCATTTTATTTATATAGCTTTGTTTGAATGTGTTTTGATTTTAATTTAAATTAAAAAGCTTTTTTTGAATGTGTTTGACTTTCATTTGATTTAAAAGGCTTTGTTTAAATGTGTTTGACTTTTAATTTGATTCAATTAGCTTTGTAGAATGTATTTTACTTTTATTTGATTTAATTAGCTTTGTGTGAATGCATTTGACTCTCATTTGATTCAATTAGCTTTGTTTAAATGTGTTTGACTTTTAATTTGATTCAATGAGCTTTGTAGAATGTATTTTACTTTAATTTGATTTAATTAGCTTTGCGTGAATGCATTTGACTCTCATTTGATTCAATTAGCTTTGTTTGAATGTGTTTGACTTTCATTTGATTCAATTAGCTTTGTAGAATGTATTTTACTTTAATTTGATTTAATTAGCTTTGTGTGAATGCATTTGACTCTCATTTGATTCAATTAGCTTTGTTTGAATGTGTTTGACTTTCATTTGATTCAATTAGCTTTGTAGATTGTATTTTACTTTAATTTGATTTAATTAGCTTTGTTTGAATGTATTTGACTCTCATTTGATTCAAATAGCTTTGTTTGAATGTATTTGACTTTCATTTGATTCGAAAGATTTGTTTGAAGGTGTTTGACTTTCATTTGATTTAAAAGGCATTGTTTGAATGTGTTTGACTTTCATTTGATTCACCTAGCTTTGTTTGAATGTGTTTGACTTTCATTGATTCAATTAGCTTCGTAGAATCTATTTGACTTTCATTTGATTCAAATAGCTTTGTTTGAATGTGTTTGACTTTCATTTGATTCAATTTGATTTGTAGAATGTATTTGACTTTAATTTGATTCAAATAGCTTTGTTTGAATGTGTTTGACTTTCTTTTGATTCAATTTTCTTTGTAGAATGCATTTCACTTTCATTTGATTTATATACCTTTGTTTGAATGTGTTTGACTTTCATTTAAATTATAAAGCTTTTTTTGAATGTGTTTGACTTTCATTTGACTTAAAAGGCATTGTTTGAATGTGTTTGACTTTCATTTGATTCAATTAGTTTTGTATGAATGTGTTTGACTTTCATTGATTCAATTAGCTTCGTAGAATGTATTTGACTTTCGTTTGATTCACATAGCGTTGTTTGAATGTGTTTAACTTTCATTTGATTCAATTAGCTTTGTAGAATGCATTTCACTTCCATTTGATTTAAATAACTTTGTTTGAATGTGTTTGACTTTCATTTGATTCAATTAGCTTCATTAAATATATTTGACTTTCATTTGATTCAATTAGCTTTGTTTGAATGTGTTTGACTTTCATTTGATACAATTAGATTTGTAGAACGTATTTGACTGTCATTTGATTCAAATAGCTTTGTTTGAATGTATTTGACTTTCTTTTGATTCAATTAGCTTAGTAGAATGTGCTTGACTTTCATTTGATTCAATTAGCTTTGTTTGAATGTGTTTGACTTTCATTTGATTCAATTAGCTTTGTAGAATGTATTTGACTTTCACTTGATTCGAAAGCTTTGTTTGAATGTGTTTAACTTTCATTAAATTCAATTAGCTTATTTTGAATGTGTTTGACTTTAATTTAATTCAATTAGCTTTGTAGAATGTATTTGACTTTCATTTTATTCAATTAGCTTTGTAGAATGTATTTTACTTTTATTTTATTTAATTAGCTTTGTTTGAATTTATTTGACTCTCATTTGATTCAAACAGCTTTGTTTGAATGTGTTTGACTTTCATTTGATTCAATTAGCTTTGTAGAATGTATTTGACTTTCATTTGAATCAAATAACTTTGTTTGTCCGTGTTTGACTTTCATTTGATTCAATTTGCTTTGTAGAATGTATTTGACTTTCATTTTCTTCAAATAGCTTTGTTTGAATGTGTTTGACTTTTATTTGATTCAATTAGCTTTGTAGAATGTATTTGACATTCATTTAATTAAAATAGCTTTGTTTAAATGTGTTTGACTTTCATTTGATTCAATTAGCTTTGTAGAATGTATTTGACTTTCATTTGAATCAAATAACTTTGTTTGACTGTGTTTGACTTTCATTTGATTCAATTTGCTTTGTCGAATGTATTTGACTTTCATTTTCTTCAAATAGCTTTGTTTGAATGTGTTTGACTTTCATTTGATTCAATTAGCTTTGTATAATGTATTTGACTTTCATTTGAATCAAATAACTTTGTTTGACTGTGTTTGACTTTCATTTGATTCAATTTGCTTTGTCGAATGTATTTGACTTTCATTTTCTTCAAATAGCTTTGTTTGAATGTGTTTGACTTTCATTTGATTCAATTAGCTTTGTAGAATGTATTTGACATTAATTTAATAAAATAGCTTTGTTTGAATGTGTTTGACTTTCATTTGATTCAATTAGCTTTATTTGAATGTGTTTGACTTTCATTTGATTCAATTAGCTTTGTAGAATGTATTTGACTTTCATTTGATTCAAATAGCTTTGTTTGAATGTGTTTGACTTTCAATTGATTCAATTAGCTTTGTAAAATGTGTTTGACTGTCATTTGATTCAAATAGCTTTGTTTGAATGTGTTTGAATTTCATTTAGATCAATTTTCTTTGTAGAATGCATTTCACTTTCATTTGATTTATATAGCTTTGTTTGAATGTGTTTGACTTTCATTTAAATTAAAAAGCTTTTTTTGAATGTGTTTGACTTTCATTTGATTTAAAAGGCTTTGTTTGAATGTGTTTGACTTTTATTTGATTCAATTAGCTTTGTAGAATGTATTTTACTGTTATTTGATTTCGATAGCTTTGTTTGAATTTATTTGGCTCTCCTTTGATTCAAATAGCTTTGTTTGAATGTGTTTGACTTTCATTTGATTCAATTAGCTTTGTAGAATGTATTTGACTTTCATTTGATTCAAATAGCTTTATTTGAATGTGTTTGACTTTCATTTGATTCAATTAGCTTTGTAGAATGTATTTGACTTTCATTTGATTCAAAATCTTTGTTTGAATGTGTTTGACTTTCATTTGATTCAATTAGCTTTGTTTGAATGTGTTTGACTCTAATTTAATTCAATTAGCTTTGTAGAATGTATTAGACTTTTATTTGATTTAATTAGCTTTGTTTTAATGTATTTGACTCTCATTTGATTCAATTAGCTTTGTAGAATGTATTTGACTTTCATTTTCTTCAAATAGCTTTGTTTGAATGTGTTTGACTTTCATTTGATTCAATTAGCTTTTTAGAATGTATTTGACTTTCATTTGATTCAAATAGCTTTGTTTGAATGTGTTTGACTTTCAATTGGTTCAATTAGCTTGTAGAATGTGTTTGACTGTCATTTGATTCAAATAGCTTTGTTTGAATGTGTTTGAATTTCATTTAGATCAATTTGCTTTGTAAAATGCATTTCACTTTCATTTGATTTATATAGCTTTGTTTGAATGTGTTTGACTTTCATTTAAATTAAAAAGCTTTTTTTGAATGTGTTTGACTTTCATTTGATTTAAAAGGCTTTGTTTGAATGTGTTTGACTTTCATTTGATTTAATTAGCTTTGTAGAATATATTTTAACTTTTATTTGATTCAAATAGCTTTATTTGAATGTGTTTGACTTTCATTTGACTCAATTAGCTTTGTAGAATGTATTTGACTTTCATTTGATTCAAATAGCTTTATTTGAATGTGTTTGACTTTCATTTAATTCAATTAGCTTTGTAGAATATATTTGACTTTCATTTGATTCAAAATCTTTTTTGAATGTGTTTGACTTTCATTTGATTCAAATAGCTTTGTTTGAATGTGTTTGACTTTCATTTGATTCAATTAGCTTTGTAGAATGTATTTGACTTTCATTTGAGTCAAATAGCTTTGTTTGAATGTGTTTGACTTTCAATTGATTCAATTAGCTTTGTAGAATGTGTTTGACTGTCATTTGATTCAAATAGCTTTGTTTGAATGTGTTTGAATTTCATTTAGATCAATTTGCTTTGTAGAATGCATTTCACTTTCATTTGATTTATATAGCTTTGTTTGAATGTGTTTGACTTTCATTTAAATTAAAAAGCTTTTTTTTAATGTGTTTGACTTTCATTTGATTTAAAAGGCTTTGTTTCAATGTGTTTGACTTTCATTTGATTCAATTAGCTTTGTAGAATGTATTTTACTTTTATCTGATTTAATTAGCTTTGTTTGAATTTATTTGACTCTCCTTTGATTCAAATAGCTTTGTTTGAATGTGTTTGACTTTCATTTGATTCAATTAGCTTTGTACAATGTATTTGACTTTCATTTGATTCAAATAGCTTTATTTGAATGTGTTTGACTTTCATTTGATTCAATTAGCTTTGTAGAATGTATTTGACTTTCATTTGATTCAAAATCTTTGTTTGAATGTGTTTGACTTTCATTTGATTCAAATAGCTTTGTTTGAATGTGTTTGACTTTCATTTGATTCAATTAGCTTTGTAGAATGTATTTGACTTTCATTTGAGTCAAATAACTTTGTTTGACTGTGTTTGACTTTCATTTGTTTCAATTTGCTTTGTAGAATGTATTTGACTTTCATTTTCTTCAAATAGCTTTGTTTGAATGTGTTTGACTTTCATTTTATTCAATTAGCTTTGTAGAATGTATTTGACATTCATTTAATTAAAATAGCTTTGTTTGAATGTGTTTGACTTTCTTTGATTCAATTAGCTTTGTTTGAATGTGTTTGACTTTCAATTGATTCAATTAGCTTTGTAGAATGTATTTTACTGTCATTTGATTCAAATAGCTTTGTTTGAATGTGTTTGAATTTCATTTAATTCAATTTGCTTTGTAGAATGCATTTCACTTTCATTTGATTTATATAGCTTTGTTCGAATGTGTTTGACTTTCATTTAAATTAAAAAGCTTTTTATGAATGTGTTTGACTTTCATTTGATTTAAAAGGCTTTGTTTGAATGTGTTTGACTTTCATTTGATTCTATTAGCTTTGTAGAATGTATTTTACTTTTATTTTATTTAATTAGCTTTGTTTGAATTTATTTGACTCTCATTTGATTCAAACAGCTTTGTTTGAATATGTTTGACTTTCATTTGATTCAATTAGCTTTGTAGAATGTATTTGAATTTCATTTGAATCAAATAACTTTGTTTGACTGTGTTTGACTTTCATTTGATTCAATTTGCTTTGTAGAATGTATTTGACTTTCATTTTATTCAAATAGCTTTATTTGAATGTGTTTGACTATCATTTGATTCAATTAGCTTTGTAGAATGTATTTGACTTTCATTTAATACGAAATGTTTGTTTGAATGTGTTTGACTTTCATGTGATTCAATTAGCTTTGTTTGAATGTGTTTTACTTTCATTTGATTCAATTCGCTTTGTTGAATGTATTTGACTTTCATTTGATTCAATTAGCTTTGTTTGAATGTGTTTGACTTTCATTTGATTCAATTAGCTTTGTAGAATGTATTTGACTCTCATTTGATTCAAATAGCTTTGTTTGAATGCGTTTATCTTTCATTTGATTTAATTAGCTTTGTAGAATACATTTCACTTTCATTTAATTTAAACAACTTTGTTTGAATGTGTTTGGCTTTCATTTGACTCAAATAGCTTTTTTTGATTGCGTTTGACTTTCATTTGATACAGTTAGCTTTGTAGAATGTATTTGACTCTCATTTGATTCAAATAGCTTTATTTGAATGTGTTTGACTTTCATTTGATTCAATTAGCTTTGTAGAATGTATTTGACTTTCATTTGAGTCAAATAACGTTGTTTGACTGTGTTTGATTTTCATTTGTTTCAATTTTCTTTGTAGAATGTATTTGACTTTCATTTTCTTCAAATAGCTTTGTTTGAATGTGTTTGACCTTCATTTGATTCAATTAGCTTTGTAGAATGTATTTGACATTCATTTAATTAAAATAGCTTTGTTTGAATGTGTTTGACTTTCATTTGATTCAATTAGCTTTGTTTGAATGTGTTTGACTTTCATTTGATTCAATTAGCTTTGTAGAATGTATTTTACTTTCATTTGATTCAAATAGCTTTGTTTGAATGTGTTTGACTTTCAATTGATTCAATTAGCTTTGTAGAATGTATTTGACTGTCATTTGATTCAAATAGCTTTGTTTTAATGTGTTTGAATTTCATTTAATTCAATTTGCTTTGTAGAATGCATTTCACTTTCATTTGATTTATATAGCTTTGTTTGAATGTGTTTGACTTTCATTTAAATTAAAAAGCTTTTTTTGAATGTGTTTGACTTTCATTTGGTTCAAACAGCTTTGTTTGAATGTATTTGACTTTCATTTGATTCAATTAGCTTTGTAGAATGTATTTGACTTTCATTTGAATCAAATAACTTTGTTTGACTATGTTTGACTTTCATTTGATTCAATTTGCTTTGTAGAATGTATTTGACTTTCATTTTCTTCAAATAGCTTTGTTTGAATGTGTTTGACCTTCATTTGATTCAATTAGCTTTGTAGAATGTATTTGACATTCATTTAATTAAAATAGCTTTGTTTGAATGTGTTTGACTTTCATTTGATTCAATTAGCTTTGTTTGAATGTGTTTGACTTTCATTTGATTCAATTAGCTTTGTAGAATGTATTTGACTTTCATTTGATTCAAATAGCTTTGTTTGAATGTGTTTGACTTTCAATTTATTCAATTTGCTTTGCTTTGTTTGAATGTGTTTGACTTTCATTTAAATTAAAAAGCTTTGTTTGAATGTGTTTGACGTTCATTTGATTCAATTAGCTTTGTAGAATGTATTTTACATTTATTTTATTTAATTAGCTTTGTTTAAATTTATTTGACTCTCATTTGATTCAAACAGCTTTGTTTGAATGTGTTTTACTTTTATTTGATTCAATTAGCTTTGTAGAATGTATTTGACTTTCATTTGAATCAAATAACTTTGTTTGACTGTGTTTGACTTTCATTTGATTCAATTTGTTTGTAGAATGTATTTGACTTTCATTTTCTTCAAATAGCTTTGTTTGAATGTGTTTGACTTTCATTTGATTCAATTAGCTTTGTAGAATGTATTTGACATTCATTTAATTCAATTAGCTTTGTAGAATGTATTTGACTTTCATTTGAGTCAAATAACTTTGTTTGACTGTGTTTGACTTTCATTTGTTTCAATTTGCTTTGTAGAATGTATTTGACTTTCATTTTCTTCAAATAGCTTTGTTTGAATGTGTTTGACTTTCATTTGATTCAATTAGCTTTGTAGAATGTATTTGACATTCATTTAATTAAAATAGCTTTGTTTGAATGTGTTTGACTTTCATTTGATTCAATTAGCTTTGTTTGAATGTGTTTGAATTTCTTTTGATGCAATTAGCTTTGTAGAATGTATTTTACTTTTATTTGATTTAATTAGCTTTGTTTGAATTTATTTGACTCTCATTTGATTCAAATAGCTTTGTTTGAATGTGTTTTACTTTCATTTGATTCAATTAGCTTTGTAAAATGTATTTGACTTTCATTTGATTCAAATAGCTTTATTTGAATGTGTTTGACTTTCATTTGATTCAATTAGCTTTGTAGAATGTATTTGACTTTCATTTGATTCAAATAGCTTTGTTTGAATGTGTTTGACTTTCAATTTGTTCAATTTGCTTTGCTTTGTTTGAATGTGTTTGACTTTCATTTAAATTAAAAAGCTTTGTTTGAATGTGTTTGACTTTCATTTGATTCAATTAGCTTTGTAGAATGTATTTTGCATTTATTTTATTTAATTAGCTTTGTTTAAATTTATTTGACTCTCATTTGATTCAAACAGCTTTGTTTGAATGTGTTTTACTTTCATTTGATTCAATTAGCTTTGTAGAATGTATTTGACTTTCATTTGAATCAAATAACTTTGTTTGACTGTGTTTGACTTTCATTTGATTCAATTTGTTTGTAGAATGTATTTGACTTTCATTTTCTTCAAATAGCTTTGTTTGAATGTGTTTGACTTTCATTTGATTCAATTAGCTTTGTAGAATGTATTTGACATTCATTTAATTCAATTAGCTTTGTAGAATGTATTTGACTTTCATTTGAGTCAAATAACTTTGTTTGACTGTGTTTGACTTTCATTTGTTTCAATTTGCTTTGTAGAATGTATTTGACTTTCATTTTCTTCAAATAGCTTTGTTTGAATGTGTTTGACTTTCATTTGATTCAATTAGCTTTGTAGAATGTATTTGACATTCATTTAATTAAAATAGCTTTGTTTGAATGTGTTTGACTTTCATTTGATTCAATTAGCTTTGTTTGAATGTGTTTGACTTTCATTTGATGCAATTAGCTTTGTAGAATGTATTTTACTTTTATTTGATTTAATTAGCTTTGTTTGAATTTATTTGACTCTCAATTGATTCAAATAGCTTTGTTTGAATGTTTTTGACTTTCATTTGATTCAATTAGCTATGTAGAATGTATTTGACTTTCATTTGAGTCAAATTATTTTGTTTGACTGTGTTTGACTTTCATTTGTTTCAATTTGCTTTGTAGAATGTATTTGACTTTCATTTTCTTCAAATAGCTTTGTTTGAATGTGTTTGACTTTCATTTGATTCAATTAGCTTTGTAGAATGTATTTGACATTCATTTAATTAAAATAGCTTTGTTTGAATGTGTTTGACTTTCATTTGATTCAATTAGCTTTGTTTGAATGTGTTTGACTTTCATTTGATTCAATTAGCTTTGTAGAATGTATTTGACTTTCATTTGATTCAAATAGCTTTGTTTGAATGTGTTTGACTTTCAATTGATTCAATTAGCTTTGTAGAATGTATTTTACTGTCATTTGATTCAAATAGCTTTGTTTGAATGTGTTTGAATTTCATTTAATTCAATTTGCTTTGTAGAATGCATTTCACTTTCATTTGATTTATATAGCTTTGTTTGAATGTGTTTGACTTTCATTTAAATTAAAAAGCTTTGTTTGAATATGTTTGACTTTCATTTGATTCAATTAGCTTTGTAGAATGTATTTTACATTTATCTGATTTAATTAGCTTTGTTTGAATTTATTTGACTTTCCTTTGATTCAAATAGCTTTGTTTGAATGTGTTTGACTTTCATTTGATTCAATTAGCTTTATAGAATGTATTTGACTTTCATTTGATTCAAATAGCTTTATTTGAATGTGTTTGACTTTCATTTGATTCAATTAGCTTTGTAGAATGTATTTTACTTTTATTTGATTCAAAATCTTTGTTTGAATGTGTTTGACTTTCATTTAATTCAAATAGCTTTGTTTGAATGTTTTTGACTTTCATTTGATTCAATTAGCTTTGTAGAATGTATTTGACTTTCCTTTGAGTCAAATAACTTTGTTTGACTGTGTTTGACTTTCATTTGTTTCAATTTGCTTTGTAGAATGTATTTGACTTTCATTTTCTTCAAATAGCTTTGTTTGAATGTGTTTGACTTTCATTTGATTCAATTAGCTTTGTAGAATGTATTTGACATTCATTTAATTAAAATAGCTTTGTTTGAATGTGTTTGACTTTCATTTGATTCAATTAGCTTTGTTTGAATGTGTTTGACTTTCATTTGATGCAATTAGCTTTGTAGAATGTATTTTACTTTTATTTGATTTAATTAGCTTTGTTTGAATTTATTTGACTCTCATTTGATTCAAATAGCTTTGTTTGAATGTGTTTTACTTTCATTTGATTCAATTAGCTTTGTAGAATGTATTTGACTTTCATTTGATTCAAATAGCTTTATTTGAATGTGTTTGATATTCATTTGATTCAATTAGCTTTGTAGAATGTATTTGACTTTCATTTAATACAAAATCTTTGTTTGAATGTGTTTGACTTTCATTTTATTCAATTTGCTTTGTTTGAATGTGTTTTACTTTCATTTGATTCAATTCGCTTTGTTGAATGTATTTGACTTTCAGTTAATACAATTAGCTTTGTTTGAATGTGTTTCACTTTCATTTGATTCAATTAGCTTCGTAGAATGCATTTCACTTTCATTTTATTCAAATAGCTTTGTTTGAATGTGTTTGACTTTCATTTGATACAATTAGCTTTGTAGAACGTATTTGACTGTCATTTGATTCAAATAGCTTTGTTTAAATGTATTTGATTTTCATTTGATTCAATTAGCTTAGTAGAATGTATTTGACTTTCATTTGATTCAAATAGCTTTGTTTGAATGTGTTTGACTTTCATTTGATTCAATTAGCTTTGTAGAATGTATTTGACTTTCATTTGATTCAAATAGCTTTGTTTGAATGTGTTTGACTTTCAATTGATTCAATTAGCTTTGTAGAATGTATTTTACTGTCATTTGATTCAAATAGCTTTGTTTGAATGTGTTTGAATTTCATTTAATTCAATTTGCTTTGTAGAATGCATTTCACTTTCATTTGATTCAAATAGCTTTGTTTGAATGTGTTTTACTTTCATTTAAATTAAAAAGCTTTGTAGAATGCATTTCACTTTCATTTGATTTATATAGCTTTGTTTGAATGTGTTTGACTTTCATTTAAATTAAAAAGCTTTTTTTGAATGTGTTTGACTTTCATTTGATTCAATTAGCTTTGTAGAATGTATTTTACTTTTATCTGATTTAATTAGCTTTGTTTGAATTTATTTGACTTTTCTTTGATTCAAATAGCTTTGTTTGAATGTGTTTGACTTTCATTTGATTCAATTAGCTTTGTAGAATGTATTTGACTTTCATTTGATTCAAATAGCTTTATTTGAATGTGTTTGACTTTCATTTGATTCAATTAGCTTTGTAGAATGTATTTGACATTCATTTAATTAAAATAGCTTTGTTTGAATGTGTTTGACTTTCATTTGATTCAATTAGCTTTGTTTGAATGTGTTTGAATTTCTTTTGATGCAATTAGCTTTGTAGAATGTATTTTACTTTTATTTGATTTAATTAGCTTTGTTTGAATTTATTTGACTCTTATTTGATTCAAATAGCTTTGTTTGAATGTGTTTTACTTTCATTTGATTCAATTAGCTTTGTAGAATGTATTTGACTTTCATTTGATTCAAATAGCTTTATTTGAATGTGTTTGACTTTCATTTGATTCAATTAGCTTTGTAGAATGTATTTGACTTTCATTTGATTCAAATAGCTTTGTTTGAATGTGTTTGACTTTCAATTTGTTCAATTTGCTTTGCTTTGTTTGAATGTGTTTGACTTTCATTTAAATTAAAAAGCTTTGTTTGAATGTGTTTGACTTTCATTTGATTCAATTAGCTTTGTAGAATGTATTTTACATTTATTTTATTTAATTAGCTTTGTTTAAATTTATTTGACTCTCATTTGATTCAAACAGCTTTGTTTGAATGTGTTTTACTTTCATTTGATTCAATTAGCTTTGTAGAATGTATTTGACTTTCATTTGAATCAAATAACTTTGTTTGACTGTGTTTGACTTTCATTTGATTCAATTTGTTTGTAGAATGTATTTGACTTTCATTTTCTTCAAATAGCTTTGTTTGAATGTGTTTGACTTTCATTTGATTCAATTAGCTTTGTAGAATGTATTTGACATTCATTTAATTCAATTAGCTTTGTAGAATGTATTTGACTTTCATTTGAGTCAAATAACTTTGTTTGACTGTGTTTGACTTTCATTTGTTTCAATTTGCTTTGTAGAATGTATTTGACTTTCATTTTCTTCAAATAGCTTTGTTTGAATGTGTTTGACTTTCATTTGATTCAATTAGCTTTGTAGAATGTATTTGACATTCATTTAATTAAAATAGCTTTGTTTGAATGTGTTTGACTTTCATTTGATTCAATTAGCTTTGTTTGAATGTGTTTGACTTTCATTTGATGCAATTAGCTTTGTAGAATGTATTTTACTTTTATTTGATTTAATTAGCTTTGTTTGAATTTATTTGACTCTCATTTGATTCAAATAGCTTTGTTTGAATGTTTTTGACTTTCATTTGATTCAATTAGCTATGTAGAATGTATTTGACTTTCATTTGAGTCAAATTATTTTGTTTGACTGTGTTTGACTTTCATTTGTTTCAATTTGCTTTGTAGAATGTATTTGACTTTCATTTTCTTCAAATAGCTTTGTTTGAATGTGTTTGACTTTCATTTGATTCAATTAGCTTTGTAGAATGTATTTGACATTCATTTAATTAAAATAGCTTTGTTTGAATGTGTTTGACTTTCATTTGATTCAATTAGCTTTGTTTGAATGTGTTTGACTTTCATTTGATTCAATTAGCTTTGTAGAATGTATTTGACTTTCATTTGATTCAAATAGCTTTGTTTGAATGTGTTTGACTTTCAATTGATTCAATTAGCTTTGTAGAATGTATTTTACTGTCATTTGATTCAAATAGCTTTGTTTGAATGTGTTTGAATTTCATTTAATTCAATTTGCTTTGTAGAATTCATTTCACTTTCATTTGATTTATATAGCTTTGTTTGAATGTGTTTGACTTTCATTTAAATTAAAAAGCTTTGTTTGAATATGTTTGACTTTCATTTGATTCAATTAGCTTTGTAGAATGTATTTTACATTTATCTGATTTAATTAGCTTTGTTTGAATTTATTTGACTTTCCTTTGATTCAAATAGCTTTGTTTGAATGTGTTTGACTTTCATTTGATTCAATTAGCTTTGTAGAATGTATTTGACTTTCATTTGATTCAAATAGCTTTATTTGAATGTGTTTGACTTTCATTTGATTCAATTAGCTTTGTAGAATGTATTTTACTTTTATTTGATTCAAAATCTTTGTTTGAATGTGTTTGACTTTCATTTAATTCAAATAGCTTTGTTTGAATGTTTTTGACTTTCATTTGATTCAATTAGCTTTGTAGAATGTATTTGACTTTCCTTTGAGCCAAATAACTTTGTTTGACTGTGTTTGACTTTCATTTGTTTCAATTTGCTTTGTAGAATGTATTTGACTTTCATTTTCTTCAAATAGCTTTGTTTGAATGTGTTTGACTTTCATTTGATTCAATTAGCTTTGTAGAATGTATTTGACATTCATTTAATTAAAATAGCTTTGTTTGAATGTGTTTGACTTTCATTTGATTCAATTAGCTTTGTTTGAATGTGTTTGACTTTCATTTGATGCAATTAGCTTTGTAGAATGTATTTTACTTTTATTTGATTTAATTAGCTTTGTTTGAATTTATTTGACTCTCATTTGATTCAAATAGCTTTGTTTGAATGTGTTTTACTTTCATTTGATTCAATTAGCTTTGTAGAATGTATTTGACTTTCATTTGATTCAAATAGCTTTATTTGAATGTGTTTGATATTCATTTGATTCAATTAGCTTTGTAGAATGTATTTGACTTTCATTTAATACAAAATCTTTGTTTGAATGTGTTTGACTTTCATTTTATTCAATTTGCTTTGTTTGAATGTGTTTTACTTTCATTTGATTCAATTCGCTTTGTTGAATGTATTTGACTTTCAGTTAATACAATTAGCTTTGTTTGAATGTGTTTCACTTTCATTTGATTCAATTAGCTTCGTAGAATGCATTTCACTTTCATTTTATTCAAATAGCTTTGTTTGAATGTGTTTGACTTTCATTTGATACAATTAGCTTTGTAGAACGTATTTGACTGTCATTTGATTCAAATAGCTTTGTTTAAATGTATTTGATTTTCATTTGATTCAATTAGCTTAGTAGAATGTATTTGACTTTCATTTGATTCAAATAGCTTTGTTTGAATGTGTTTGACTTTCATTTGATTCAATTAGCTTTGTAGAATGTATTTGACTTTCATTTGATTCAAATAGCTTTGTTTGAATGTGTTTGACTTTCAATTGATTCAATTAGCTTTGTAGAATGTATTTTACTGTCATTTGATTCAAATAGCTTTGTTTGAATGTGTTTGAATTTCATTTAATTCAATTTGCTTTGTAGAATGCATTTCACTTTCATTTGATTCAAATAGCTTTGTTTGAATGTGTTTTACTTTCATTTAAATTAAAAAGCTTTGTAGAATGCATTTCACTTTCATTTGATTTATATAGCTTTGTTTGAATGTGTTTGACTTTCATTTAAATTAAAAAGCTTTTTTTGAATGTGTTTGACTTTCATTTGATTCAATTAGCTTTGTAGAATGTATTTTACTTTTATCTGATTTAATTAGCTTTGTTTGAATTTATTTGACTTTTCTTTGATTCAAATAGCTTTGTTTGAATGTGTTTGACTTTCATTTGATTCAATTAGCTTTGTAGAATGTATTTGACTTTCATTTGATTCAAATAGCTTTATTTGAATGTGTTTGACTTTCATTTGATTCAATTAGCTTTGTAGAATGTATTTTACTTTTATTTGATTCAAAATCTTTGTTTGAATGTGTTTGACTTTCATTTAATTCAAATAGCTTTGTTTGAATGTTTTTGACTTTCATTTGATTCAATTAGCTTTGTAGAATGTATTTGACTTTCATTTGAGTCAAATAACTTTGTTTGACTTTCATTTGTTTCAATTTGCTTTGTAGAATGTATTTGACTTTCATTTTCTTCAAATAGCTTTGTTTGAATGTGTTTGACTTTCATTTGGTTCAATTAGCTTTGTAGAATGTATTTGACATTCATTTAATTAAAATAGCTTTGTTTGAATGTGTTTAACTTTCATTTGATTCAATTAGCTTTGTTTGAATGTGTTTGACTTTCATTTGATGCAATTAGCTTTGTAGAATGTATTTTACTTTTATTTGATTTAATTCGCTTTGTTTGAATGTATTTGACTTTCATTTGATTCAAATAGCTTTGTTTGAATGTGTTTGACTTTCATTTGATTCAATTAGCTTTGTAGAATGTATTTGACTTTCATTTGATTCAAATAGCTTTGTTTAAATGTGTTTGACTTTCAATTGATTCAATTAGCTTTGTAGAATGTATTTTACTGTCATTTGATTCAAATAGCTTTGTTTGAATGTGTTTGAATTTCATTTAATTCAATTTGCTTTGTAGAATGCATTTCACTTTCATTTGATTCAAATAGCTTTGTTTGAATGTGTTTGACTTTCATTTAAATTAAAAAGCTTTGTAGAATGCATTTCACTTTCATTTGATTTATATAGCTTTGTTTGAATGTGTTTGACTTTCATTTAAATTAAAAAGCTTTGTTTGAATGTGTTTGACTTTCATTTGATTCAATTAGCTTTGTAGAATGTATTTTACTTTTATCTGATTTAATTAGCTTTGTATGAATTTATTTGACTTTCCTTTGATTCAAATAGCTTTGTTTGAATGTGTTTGACTTTCATTTGATTCAATTAGCTTTGTAGAATGTATTTGACTTTCATTTGATTCAAATAGCTTTATTTGAATGTGTTTGACTTTCATTTGATTCAATTAGCTTTGTAGAATGTATTTGACTTTCATTTTCTTCAAATAGCTTTGTTTGAATGTGTTTGACTTTCATTTGATTCAATTAGCTTTGTAGAATGTATTTGACATTCATTTAATTAAAATAGCTTTGTTTGAATGTGTTTGACTTTCATTTGATTCAATTAGCTTTGTTTGAATGTGTTTGACTTTCATTTGATTCAATTAGCTTTGTAGAATGTATTTGACTTTCATTTGATTCAAATAGCTTTGTTTGAATGTGTTTGACTTTCAATTGATTCAATTAGCTTTGTAGAATGTATTTTACTGTCATTTGATTCAAATAGCTTTGTTTGAATGTGTTTGAATTTCATTTAATTCAATTTGCTTTGTAGAATGCATTTCACTTTCATTTGATTTATATAGGTTTGTTTGAATGTGTTTGACTTTCATTTATATTAAAAAGCTTTGTTTGAATGTGTTTGACTTTCATTTGATTCAATTAGCTTTGTAGAATGTATTTTACTTTTATCTTATTTAATTAGCTTTGTTTGAATTTATTTGACTTTCCTTTGATTCAAATAGCTTTGTTTGAATGTGTTTGACTTTCATTTGATTCAATTAGCTTTGTAGAATGTATTTGACTTTCATTTGATTCAAATAGCTTTATTTGAATGTGTTTGACTTTCATTTGATTCAATTAGCTTTGTAGAATGTATTTTACTTTTATTTGATTCAAAATCTTTGTTTGAATGTGTTTGACTTTCATTTAATTCAAATAGCTTTGTTTGAATGTTTTTGACTTTCATTTGATTCAATTAGCTTTGTAGAATGTATTTGACTTTTGTTTCTGGGTTTTCTGATGTCCTGCGGGAGAGTTACAATTCCGAGACTGGAACCGGACGCCTGTACCTGCAAAATAACGGAGACTCCTGGGAGCTCCGCCTCCAACGGTCACGTTAGTACTTGATTAAGGAGTAATAAGTGCGGAAAATAAAGTAATAAGGTCTCTCTAGGTGAGAGTGTTTAATGTTGGTAATCTGCTTTGTTAGCGAGATCAGCCGGTTATTAGTGTGTTCCGTAACGTTTTTGTTCTGTTCTGTTTTTGAGGATTAATTAAGTATTTATAGTCTTGAGAAGCGTGCCACTCTCTAGGTTTAGGGTAAACCTAGGGCTGACCGGGCCTCTAAACAGGATTGGGCCTTGTTGGCCGGTTTTCCCATTTGGCATGGGTGGACTCGTGGCGTGTCTCAATTGGTCCGTAGAGGACGTATCTGTGATTGACACGTGGCAGGCTCCTATTGGCCTACGTGAAGGACACGTGGCGAAACCTGGTTGGTCCACTTGTCAGACGGTGATTGGTGGATAAAAATCCCCTAATCATTTGCCCCTCACAGGTGGCACGTGACTGGTCACGTGTCGCCTGTGACAGGTGCCGCACGGTGACGGGCGACGGCCTGCTACAGGTGTCACCTTGCAAATGGCCGAGAGATTTTCCCGCCCAAATTTTGAATTTGGAAGCGACCCTTCGCCTTCTCACTTTGCCCATATAAGGAAGTGCTGACTTCGGTCATTTTCACATTTGAGAACTTTGCGAGAACATTCGGACCCCTGAACTTGCTCTGACATTTCGGACCTTTTCTGCCTACCGCCTGTTCTGACAAGCCGACTGCACCGGATTTCCAGAACTTCATCAACCGTCACTCGTTCAGGTAACTCAGTTCTCTTACTCTTAACTTTCTTTTTATTTTTTGAAGTGGCACCACGGAAGCACACGACACGACCTAAGTTAGTGATCAGCCGGTCACTGGGGACGGCTGAATCTAGGACTAGGAGTGCCGCCTGCCCTTTTCTGGACCCATCTTTGCCCTTTATACAAAGTCCGACTGTATCTGTGTCTATGCAGAACGTGATGGCCAGAACAAAAAAGACTGCTATGATCTCAAACTCGGACGGCTCCTCCCAAAGGGTGCTCATTAGTGAAACATCTGACCAGGCGCCAGATGTAGAAGTAAAACGAGGCGGCTGCCAAGCCGACAGTTCTGAGGGAGGGGTCAAGGTGGTCCCTTCCCATTTCACCGTTGATATGTCTAATTTTCCTCCTGCTCCTTCTAAGGGAGAGGAGGCGGGCCCCTCTGGGAGAGGGAGGAGTCGTCCTCTTCGGACTCGTCAGAGGACGAGTCCGAGTCCAGCTCTTCTGGCCACGCTTCTCCAGGCTCAGAAGAAAGAAATAGCCGCCTACAAGAGGCGAGGCTTTCTCATGCAGTTGAGAAGGGGGGCAATTGGGCGGAGCCGTCCGCCTCTTACAGAGAGGAAAACACCCCCTACTACTGCACGGTACCCCGGGGCCGGATCGCAGCCATGCAAGACAAAGTGGAGAGCTTTATAGCTAACCACAGAATGGGCCCCGACTTTCTAGTGTTTGTGCCGGATCCAGAAGACACTGTCGTCTGGCCGGCTGGTACCAGCTATGATGACGGCTGCTTTGGCTGCTATGTGGCGGCCATCAAAGCTGGACTGCGCTTCCCATTACATCCGGCTGTTCAGCGGATTTTAGATGGGTATGATTTGGGGTTATGGCAGTTAGCCCCCAACTCTTGGGTAAACGTACTCGGCTATGTGGCCGGGTGCGAAATGTACGGGGTGGAACCAAGCTTTGAGGCTTTCGCCCACATGAACTATCTCAGCCGGACCCCTAAGTCGGGAGGTACCGGCTGGTATCAATTAACAAGCCATAGGGGCTACCTCATGACGAGAGGTAAGGCGAACAAATGGAAGGATTGGCGGAACACCTTCCTTATCATCGAGGGTTCAGACACGGAGCTGAACAAACGCTTTAACAAGTGGAATAGGGATCCGCCTCTTCTCGCAGGCGGCCGCAGCATGCCGCCTGTTCCCCCAAAGGCTAAAAAAGAGATCCTAGACAAAGGACTCTTCAAAGTAGAGACTAGGGTGAACTCTACTTCAGGGGTACGAGAGCAAGTACCCCTAAACTGCGTCCCGAGCTTCAAGTGGCTCTATGACGAGTACTTTTTGGCCGCCTGTGGCCTCAGCAGTCGGTGCTCTAGAGGTAGCCGGCCTGACAAATACTCTGTTTTTTCACGCCTTGTTTACTTGGGATTTTTACTAACTTTGCTGTTTATTATTTGCAGCTGACGCCATGAGTAAAATAACAGCATCCAAGACTGCGGCGGCCATGTTGCGGGCCTCTCTCATGCAACAGTCTTGTACCGACTCCCCCAACAAGGGGGCACCCTTGGTAGGCTTCGAAACTCTTCCTCTTTTAGGAGTTGTCTTATGCATATACTAACTCTCTTTTTTTTTTTTTTTTTTTTCAGTCGGGCACTCCAAGAGCTTCTTCCTCGCAACAGCCGGACCCCAAGGCCCGGAGGACGACTGTTGCAAGCTCTCATGGGTCTTCCAGGAAAACAGTGGCAGCTGAGAAGCAGCCGGCCACTTCTTCTAAAACTCCGGCGGGGCCGCCTAGAAGTATGGACAATTACTTGTAAAAACTTTTACACTTGCTTCCTTCTTGACTAGGTCTAACTTGCTTTTTTACGCTTGATGCAGCCGGCCCTCAGGGGCCTGACTTGGTAGAGGTAGCCAAGTCCATGATCAAAGTAGTTCCTCCATCTGAAAGGGAGGCGGTCAGGGGTGTCGGCACCCTTGACCTTGATGGGATTGCAGGGGTCCTTGCTGAGGTATACTTTTTTGAGTATTTGAATTCCAGGACGCCTGTTATCTTTTTTGTTTGGAAACTGACGCCTGTTTTTTTTTTTTTGTACTTAGGCCCTGCTCCGAGTTAACGGCCTTCGCAAGCCGCTTGATCGGAAGAACAAAGAGGTAAAGGCTGCAAAAGCTATGGCCGCCTCTGACTGTGATAAGGCAATGTTTCAAATTGCCCAAAATGAAGTACTGACCATTGATATTCTTTATTATCAGGCGCAGGCTACCGCCGCTGTTCGGGCTCAGTTAGAGGCGGCCCAGAAGAAGAATGACGAGCTGGAGGCGACCATCACAAATCTTAAGGCCGAGCTGAAAACCTCTTCGCCAAAAAAATGTACTCTTACGAAGCCATGGAGAAATCCTTGGCCAGCGTAAAAGAACGCCTGGTGAGCCAAGAGAAGAGTCTTAACCCAAGAGCTCTCGAAAAAGGCCGAGCAAGAGAAGAAAGAGCTCGTCCGGGAGATGATGGAAGACTCCGCTTAAATCCAGCGCATGACCTGGGGCCGCCTGTTCCCCAATGCCGAACTTTGCCTCTTGGGAAAGAACGTACCGCCAGTGTTCGGAAACATATAATCAAGAGATCCTGGCGGCTGCTGAAGAAGAGGCGTTGGGAGAAGCGTTGGAGGAGGAGGAGCCGGTTGTGGCGCTTGTGCCACTTGGGGGTAAGGCATCAAAAGAGGATGCAGCTGAAGCCGAGTCCAGCAAGAAGAGTGCTGACCAGGCGGCAGCTGCTAATACTGAACTGCCCCCTTCTTAAGCTTAATGTATTTTTCCACGGCCTGCGTGCCGTTTGCTTTGTATTTTGCGTATTGTATTACCCGGCCAGGGGCCGGGGCTTTGAATATTTTGCTGGTCTTTAATGACCGGCTTATTTTTAATGAATTTTTGTTTGCTTCAAATTTGTCCAAGTATTCCATATCTAATATCCACTGTTTACTAGACCGACTGTTGTACATGGCCGAACGTTGCAGACAGGTACGGATAGTTAGTACGCCGCCTATGCCCCTGGACGACTGGTTGTCTGTTTCCAGGGTAGACGATCAGTCGGCCATTTATCCAATCGGTATTCGAACTATTTTTGTCTGGATCCTTTTTAGGCAGGCGGGCCTGTCATTTGT
>NW_018744882.1:0-26462 GCF_001683475.1 Chenopodium quinoa
AAATAAAGCTTTATCAATCAAATTAAAGTCAAATGCATTCTACAAAGCTAAACGAATCAAATCAAAGTCAAACACATTTCAAACAAAGCTAATTAAATCAAATGAAAGTCAAACACATTCAACAAAGCTTTCTGAATCAAATAAAAGTCAAACACATTTATAAATCTAATTAAATCAAATGAAAGTCAAATGCATTGTACAAAGCTAATTGAATGAAATGAAAGTCAAACACATTCAAACAAAGCTAATTAAATATAAAGAATGTCAAACACATTCAAACAAAGCTTTTTGAATCAAATAAAAGTCAAACACATTCAAACAAAGTTAATTAAATCAAATGAAAGTCAAACACATTCAAACAAGCTTTCTGAATCAAACGAAAGTCAAGTACATTTAACAAAGCTAATTAAATCAAATGAAAGTCAAATGCATTGTAAAAAGCTAATTGAATCAAATGAAATTCAAACACATTCAAAAAAAGCTTTTTGAATCAAATTAAAGTCTAATGCATTCAACAAAGCTAATTGAATCTAATGAGAGGCAAACACATTCTAACAAACCTAATTGAATCCAATGAAAGTCAAACACATTCAACAAACTTAATTAAATCAAATGGAAGTCAAACACATTCAAACAGAGCTTTTTGAATTAAATGAAAGTCAAATGCATTCTATAAAGCTAATTGAATCAAATGAAAGTCAAACACATTCAAATAAAGCTTTCTGAATCAAATGAAAGTCAATTGCGTTCAACAAAGCTAATTAAATCAAAAGAAAGTCAAATGCGTTCTACAAAGTTAGACGAATCAAATGAAAGTCAAACACATTCAAACAAACCTAATTGAATCAAATAAAAGTCAAACACATTCAAACAAAGCTTTTTGAATCAAATAAAAGTCAAACACTTTCAAACTAAGCTAATTAAATCAAATGAAAGTCAAAAACATTCAAACAAAGCTTTTTGAATCATATAAAAGTCGAACACATTCAAACAAAGCTAATTGAATCAAATGAATGTAAAAAACATTCTAAAAAAGCTTTTTGAATAAAATTAAAGTCTAATGCATTCAACAAAGCTAATTAAATCAAATGAGAGGCAAACACATTCTAACAAACCTAATTGAATCCAATGAAAGTCGAATACATTCAAACAAACCTAATTGAATCAAATGAAAGTCAAACATATTCAAACTAACCTAACTGAATCGAATGAAAGTCAACACATTCAAACAAACTTAATTAAATCAAATGGAAGTCAAACACATTCAAACAGAGCTTTTATAATCAAATGAAAGTCAAATGCATTCTATAAAGCTAATTGAATCAAATGATAGTCAAACACATTTAAATAAAGCTTTCTGAATCAAAATGAAAGTCAATTGCGTTCAACAAAGCTAATTAAATCAAATGAAAGTCAAATGCGTTCTACAAAGTTAAACGAATCAAATGAAAGTCAAACACATTCAAACAAACCTAATTGAATCAAATGAAAGTTAAACACATTCAAACAAAGCTTTTTGAATCAAATAAAAGTCAAACACTTTCAAACTAAGCTAATTAAATCAAATGAAAGTCAAACACATTCATACAAAGTTTTCTGAATCAATGAAAGTCAAATGTATTCAACAAAGCTAATTTAATCAAATGAAAGTCAAATGCATTCTACAAAGCTAATTGAATCAAATGAAAGTCAAACACGTTCAAGCAAAGCTAATTGAATCTAATGAAAGTCAAACACATTCAAACACATCTTCTTGAATCAAATGAAAGTCTATACATTCAATAAAGCTAATTGAATCAAATGAAAGTCAAACACATTCAAACAAAGCTAATTGAATCAAATGAAAGTCAAACACATTCAACAGAGCGTTAACAAAGCTAATTAAATCAAATGAAAGTCAAATGCATTTTACAATGCTAAACGAATCAAATGAAAGTCAAAACATTCAAACAAACCTAATTGAATCGAATGAAAGTCAAACACATTCAAACAAACTTAATTAAATCAAATGGAAGTCAAACACATTCAAACATAGCTTTTTGAATCAAATAAAAGTCAAATGCATTCTATAAAGCTTATTGAATCCAATGAAAGTCAAACACATTCAAATAAAGCTTTCTGAATCAAATGAAAGTCAATTGCGTTCAACAAAGCTAATTTAAATCAAAAGAAAGTCAAATGCGTTCTACAAAGTTAACGAATCAAATGAAAGTCAAACACATTCAAACAAACCTGATTGAATCAAATAAAAGTCAAACACATTCAAACAAAGCTTTTTGAATCAAATAAAAGTCAAACACTTTCAAACTAAGCTAATTAAATCAAATGAAAGTCAAACACATTCATACAAAGCTTTCTAAATCAAATGAAAGTCAAATGTATTCAACAAAGCTAATTTAATCAAATGAAAGTCAAATGCATTCTACAAAGCTAATTGAATCAAATGAAAGTCAAAACACGTTCGAGCAAAGCTAATTGAATCAAATGAAAGTCAAACACATTCAAACACATCTTCTTGAATCAAATGAAAGTCAAATACATTCAATAAAGCTAATTGAATCAAATGAAAGTCAAACACATTTAAACATAGCTTTTTTTAATCAAATGAAAGTCAAATGCATTTAACAAACCTAATTGAATCCAATGAACGTTAAACACATTTAAAAAAACCTATTTGAATCAAATCAAAGTCAAACACAATCAAACAGAGCTTTTTGAATCAAATCAAAGTCAAATGCGTTCATCAAACGAATTGAATCGAATGAAAGTCAAACACATTCAAACAAATAAAAATTGAATCCAATAATAGTCAAACACATTTCAAACAAACCTAATTAAATTAAATGAAAGTCAAAATCATTCAAAATAGAGCTTTTTGAATCAAATGAAAGTCAAATGCATTCTATAAAGCTAATTGAATCAAATGAAAGTCAACACATTCAAACTAACCTAATTGAATCCAATGAAAGACAAACACATTCAAACAAACCTAATTGAATCAAATGAAAGTCAAACACATTCAAACAGAGCGTTAACAAAGCCAATTAAATCAAATGAAAGTCAAATGCATTCTACAAAGCTAAACGAATCAAATGAAAGTCAAACACATTCAAACAAAGCTAATTGAATCAAATGAAAGTCAAACACATTCAAACTAAGCTTTTTTGAATCAAATAAAAGTCAAACACATTCAAACAAAGCTAATTAAATCAAATGAAAGTCAAATACATTCCAACAAAGCTTTCTGAATCAAATGAAAGTCAAATGCATTCAACAAAGCTAATTTAATCAAATGAAAGTCAAATGCATTCCACAAAGCTAATTGAACCAAATGAAAGTCAAACACATTCAAGAAAAGCTAATTGAATCAAATGAAAGTCAAACACATTCAAACAAATCTTCTTGAATCAAATGAAAGTCAAATGCATTCAATAAAGGTAACTGAATCAAATGAAAGTCAAACACATTTAAGCAAAGCTAATTAAATCAAATGAAAGTCAAACACATTCTATATAAGCTAATTGAATCAAAGGAAAGTCAAACACATTCAAACAGAGAATTTTGAATAAAATGAAAGTCAAATGCAGTCATCAAAGCTAGGTTATTCGAATGATAGTCAAACATATTCAAATAAAGCTTTTCAATCAAATTAAAGTCAAATGCATTCTACAAAGCTAAACGAATCAAATCAAAGTCAAACACATTCAAACAAAGCTAATTAAATCAAATGAAAGTCAAACACATTCAAACAAAGCTTTCTGAATCAAATGAAAGTCAAATACATTTAATAAATCTAATTAAATCAAATGAAAGTCAAATGCATTGTACAAAGCTAATTAAATCAAATGAAAGTCAAACACATTCAAACAAAGCTAATTAAATATAAAGAAAGTCAAACACATTCAAACAAAGCTTTTTTGATTCAAATAAAAGTCAAACACATTCAAACAAAGTTAATTAAATCAAATGAAAGTCAAACACATTCAAACAAAGCTTTCTGAATCAAACGAAAGTCAAGTACATTTAACAAAGCTAATTAAATCAAATGAAAGTCAAATGCATTGTAAAAAGCTAATTGAATCAAATGAAATTCAAACACATTCAAAAAAAGCTTTTTGAATTAAATTAAAGTCTAATGCATTCAACAAAGCTAATTGAATAAAATGAGAGGCAAACACATTCTAACAAACCTAATTGAATCCAATGAAAGTCAAACACCATTCAAACAAACCTAATTGAATCAAATGAAAGTCAATCATATTCAAACAAACCTAACTGAATCGAATGAAAGTCAAACACATTCAAACAAACTTAATTAAATCAAATGGAAGTCAAACCACATTCAAACAGAGCTTTTATAATCAAATGAAAGTCAAATGCATTCTATAAAAGCTAATTGAATCATATGATAGTCAAACACATTTAAATAAAGCTTTCTGAATCAAATGAAAGTCAATTGCGTTCAACAAAGCTAATTAAATCGAATGAAAGTCAAATGCGTTCTACAAAGTTAAACGAATCAAATGAAAGTCAAACACATTCAAACAAACCTAATTGAATCAAATGAAAGTCAAACACATTCAAACAAAGGTTTTTGAATCAAATAAAAGTCAAACACTTTCAAACTAAGCTAATTAAATCAAATGAAAGTCAAACACATTCATACAAAGCTTTCTGAATCAAATGAAAGTCAAATGTATTCAACAAAGCTAATTTAATCAAATGAAAGTCAAATGCATTCTACAAAGCTAATTGAATCAAATGAAAGTCAAACACGTTCAAGCAAAGCTAATTGAATCTAATGAAAGTCAAACACATTCAAACACATCTTCTTGAATCAAATGAAAGTCAAATACATTCAATAAAGCTAAATTGAATCAAATGAAAGTCAAACACATTCAAACAGAGCTTTTTTAATCAAATGAAAGTCAAATGCATTTATCAAAGCTAATTGAATCGAATGAAAGTCAAACACATTCAAACAAACCTAATTGAATCCAATGAACGTCAAACACATTTAAAAAAACCTAATTGAATCAAATGAAAGTCAAACACAATCAAATAGAGCTTTTTGAATCAAATGAAAGTCAAATGCGTTCATCAAAGCTAATTGAATCGAATGAAAGTCAAACACATTCAAACAAACCAAATTGAATAAAATAAAAGTCAAACACATTCAAACAAACCTAATTGAATCAAATTAAAGTCAAAATCATTCAAACAGAGCTTTTTGAATAAAATGAAAGTTAAATGCATTCTATAAAACTAATTGAATTAAATGAAAGTCATCACATTCAAACAAACCTAATTAAATCAAAAAAAACTAATTGAACCAAATGAAAGTCAAACACATTCAAGAAAAGCTAATTGAATCAAATGAAAGTCAAACACATTCAAACAAATCTTCTTGAATCAAATGAAAGTCAAATGCATTCAATAAAGGTAACTGAATCAAATGAAAGTCAAACACAATTAAGCAAAGCTAATTAAATCAAATGAAAGTCAAACACATTCTATATAAGCTAATTTGAATCAAGGAAAGTCAAACACATTCAAACAGAGATTTTTGAATAAAATGAAAGTCAAATGCATTCATCAAAGCTAGGTTATTCGAATGAAAGTCAAACACATTCAAATAAAGCTTTTCAATCAAGTAAAAAAGTCAAATGCATTCTACAAAGCTAAACGAATCAAATCAAAGTCAAACACATTCAAACAAAGCTAATTAAATCAATGAAAGTCAAACACATTTAATAAATCTAATTAAATCAAATGAAAGTCAAATGCATTGTACAAAGCTAATTAAATCAAATGAAAGTCAAACACATTCAAACAAAGCTAATTAAATATAAAGAAAGTCAAACACATTCAAACAAAGCTTTTTGAATTAAATAAAAGTCAAACACATTCAAACAAAGTTAATTAAATCAAATGAAAGTCAAACACATTCAAACAAAGCTTTCTGAATCAAACGAAAGTCAAGTACATTTAACAAAGCTAATTAAATCAAATGAAAGTCAAATGCATTGTAAAAAGCTAATTGAATCAAATGAAATTCAAATACATTCAAAAAAAGTTTTTTGAATCAAATTAAAGTCTAATGCATTCAACAAAGCTAATTGAATCAAATGAGAGGCAAACACATTCTAACAAACCTAATTGAATCCAATGAAAGTCAAACACATTCAAACAAACCTAATTGAATCAAATGAAAGTCAAACATATTCAAACAAACCTAACTGAATCGAATGAAAGTCAAACACATTCTAACAAACATAATTAAATCAAATGGAAGTCAAACACATTCAAACAGAGCTTTTATAATCAAATGAAAGTCAAATGCATTCTATAAAGCTAATTGAATCAAATGATAGTCAAACACATTTAAATAAAGCTTTCTGAATCAAATGAAAGTCAATTGCGTTCAACAAAGCTAATTAAATCGAATGAAAATCAAATGAGTTCTACAAAGTTAAACGAATCAAATGAAAGTCAAACACATTCAAACAAACCTAATTGAATCAAATGAAAGTCAAACACATTCAAACAAAGCTTTTTGAATCAAATAAAAGTCAAACACTTTCAAACTAAGCTAATTAAATCAAATAAAAGTCAAACACATTCATACAAAGCTTTCTGAATCAAATGAAAGTCAAATGTATTCAACAAAGCTAATTTAATCAAATGAAAGTCAAATGCATTCTACAAAGCTAATTGAATCAAATGAAAGTCAAACACGTTCAAGCAAAGCTAACTGAATCTAATGAAAGTCAAACACATTCAAACACATCTTCTTGAATCAAATGAAAGTCAAATACATTCAATAAAGCTAATTGAATCAAATGAAAGTCAAACACATTCAAACAGAGCTTTTTTAATCAAATGAAAGTCAAATGCATTTATCAAAGCTAATTGAATCGAATGAAAGTCAAACACATTCAAACAAACCTAATTGAATCCAATGAACGTCAAACACATTTAAAAAAAACCTAATTGAATCAAATGAAAGTCAAACACAATCAAATAGAGCTTTTTGAATCAAATGAAAGTCAAATGCGTTCATCAAAGCTAATTGAATCGAATGAAAGTCAAACACATTCAAACAAACCAAATTGAATAAAATAAAAGTCAAACACATTCAAACAAACCTAATTGAATCAAATTAAAGTCAAAATCATTCAAACAGAGCTTTTTGAATAAAATGAAAGTCAAATGCATTCTATAAAACTAATTGAATCAAATGAAAGTCAACACATTCAAACAAACCTAATTGAATCCAATGAAAGTCAAACACATTCAAACAAACCTAATTGAATCAAATGAAAGTCAAACACATTCAAACAGAGGGTTAACAAAGCTAATTAAATCAAATAAAAGTCAAATGCATTCTACAAAGCTAAACGAATCAAATCAAAGTCAAACACATTCAAAAAAAGCTAATTAAATCAAATGAAAGTCAAACACATTCAAACAAAGCTTTCTGAATCAAATGAAAGTCAAATACATTTAATAAATCTAATTAAATCAAATGAAAGTCAAATGCATTGTACAAAGTTAATTGAATCAAATGAAAGTCAAACACATTCAAACAAAGCTAATTAAATAAAAAGAAAGTCAAACACATTCAAACAAAGCTTGTTGAATCAAATAAAAGTCAAACACATTCAAACAAAGTTAAATTAAATCAAATGAAAGTCAAACACATTCAAACAAACCTAATTGAATCAAATAAAAGTCAAACACATTCAAACAAACCTAATTGAATCGAATGAAAGTCAAACACATTCAAACAAACCTAATTAAATCAAATGGAAGTCAAACACATTCAAACAGTGCTTTTTGAATCAAATGAAAGTCAAATGCATTCTATAAAGCTAATTGAATCAAATGAAAGTCAAACACATTCAAATAAAGCTTTCTGAATCAAATGAAAGTCAATTGCGTTCAACAAAGCTAATTAAATCAAATGAAAGTCAAATGCGTTCTACAAAGTTAAACGAATCAAATGAAAGTCAAATGCATTGTAAAAAGCTAATTAAATCAAATGAAATTCAAACACATTCAAAAAAAGTTTTTTGAATCAAATTAAAGTCTAATGCATTCAACAAAGCTAATTGAATCAAATGAGAGGCAAACACATTCTAACAAACTGATGCGTGCATCAATGTGAACGATGAGCATGTTGAAGAATTATTCCAAGAAAGTCAAGAAAGCATGAATCTATACTTGGAAGCTTCTTCAATAGGTCAAACTTACTATCGGGGGCATCAAGACAAAGCCACGCTTTGTATGGTGGCGTTCTTGGGAGTTCTTGAAGCTTCTTGATAGTTCTTTAAGGTTTCTTTAAAAGCTTTCTTAGGTTTTTGCTTACAAGTTTTTACCTTTCACTTGAAAGGGTTTTTCTTGTTTTAAGCACTTAGGATTTCTAATTGCATTAGGAATTGTTTTAGTCTAGTAGGCGTCAATAATAGCTTGGAGTGCAAGCTTGAGTTAGGATAAAATAGGCAAGTTTTATCTTAAGAGTAGTTAGAGTTTAAGTAGGATTAAATAACTAAATCAAAGTTATCTAAACTTGATTAAGTTATGCAATCCGTGGGTTTTTGTTAGGGGATTAGAATTCTAATTCAAGTGGGATTAGGATAATTGATTGAGTTTATAAATATAGGGTTGTAATCTTCGAATAATATACAAGTTTAATCATACATTCATAATAATATTTCTTATTGCTTTTGTTTAAGTTGGATTACTTAAATTCTTGATTGGTGGATTCCAATTTGCTGTTTTGTTTGTTTTAGTTAAAACAATCACCTAGGTTGATTAATTAGGTGGATTCTTGATTAATTAATCTAAGTTTCTTGCTTAATTCTTGGTGAATTTTCTGTATAGAATTAGGTTAGATTCATATCTTTGTGAGGCTTAGTTTTCGGACTAAAAATCACATCATCTTGGTATCAGAGCACAATTTCGGTAGAATTTAAACTGGTGACGTTAGGCTTGGAATTTTTGGCTGAAATTTTGTGGCAAGATTCAGAAAACGTAGATCAACATTGTGTCAAAATTTCGTGTCAATTGGACGCGTAACGAAGTCTGTGCAACCTCAAACTTTTGAGAGTGTTACACAAAGTTGCGATCTGGAGAACGGTTCTTATTTGCTTCAAGAATCAATCAAGATTCAATCTTTTAATCAAGATTTTGCATAAACTAAACCTGGTTTGTGTAGGAGCAATGAGTGACGAAGAAATCCCAGGGATTCCAAGGGGTTTGAACCTTGATCAAGCGCATAACTTGCGGAGGGATCGTCAAATAGAGCGATTGTCACAACAATTGCAAGAAGTATTGGCTAGGCTTGACGAACGTGACAAAACTTCATCTTCAAGGAAGAACAAATCAGTTGCAATTTCTAGTTCAAGTGAAGACGAATATGAAAGGAGAAAAGCAAGTAGATCACGCCATAAAGATTCATCTTCGAGTGATGAACCTAGAAGGCATAGACGGAAGAACAAGGCCAAAGATGATGACCGAAATATAAGGTTAGATTTTCCGGAATTCAATGGTAGTATGCTAGACCCCGAAAAATATTTTGAGTGGGTTAGAAGAGCCGAAACACTCTTTGATTACAAGGAGTATGATGAACGAAAGAGGTGCAAACTTGCTGAATTAAAACTCACAGGTTATGCGAGTTTATGGTATGATAATCTCAAGAAAAAGAGACGCAAGGAGGGACGATCCAAGATCACTACTTGGACACAATTGCAGAAATATATGAAGCGTCAATTTGTGCCCCATGAGTACGTGCAAGAAGTGTATCTCAAGATGCAGACTTTTAAGCAAGGAAATCAATCCGTGGAGGCTTATTTGTGTGAGTTTGAGAAACTATGTTTATTGTGTGATTTAGAAGAAATTCTAGGGCACAAAATAGCACGTTTTATTGCAGGTTTGAACGAAAATGTTCAAGAGAAGATTGAATTGCACGAATACTATTCGTTTGAAGAAGTATGCAAGGCGGCCATTAAGGTTGAAAGACAATTCAAGGCCAAGAAGACCTCAAGTGTGAAACCGTTCACACGCACGTTCACAAAGGCTAGTGACAAGCCTACCTTTGATAGGACTTCTTCTAATCCGTATGCTAAAGATAACAAACCCAGAAACGAAGCTAGCAAGAAGGTGACCGAAGATAGAAAATGTTTCAAATGTGGGAGTGTTGGCCACATAGCAAGGAATTGCTACTCAAAACGCACTATGACGGCTCAAGAATGGGAAGAAGAGAAAGCTAGGTGCGAGGGAAATAGTGACATGGAGGTTGTGGTCGAGAAAGAACGTGATTTTGAAGAAGAGGAGGGTAGTGCCGAAGAGGTTGATGGTGAAACGCAAGGAAAGAGCTTGGTTCTAAGGAGAGCTCTTCACTCTAAACCTATGCCCGTTGAAGAGAATCAAGGAGAGAAAATCTTTTTAACAAGGTGCAAGGTGGAAGATCGATTGTGTGACGTAATAATAGACTCGGGAAGTTGCACAAATGTGGTGTCTACAACTTTGATCAACAAATTAGAGTGGCCTACAACCGATCACCCAAAACCTTACAAGCTACATTGGCTCAATGATGCTAGTGACGTGAAGGTAACGAAACGAGCCCTAATCACCTTTTCAATTGGCAAATATCATGATAAAGTTTTATGTGATGTATGCCCTATGGATGCTTGTCATATCTTATTGGGTAGACCATGGCAATATGATAGATTTGTCAAGTTTAATGGTAGGACAAATGTGTATATAATTCGAAAAGGAAAGGGGGAAAAATCATATGCATTGAAACCACTTGTTGATCATAGAATTAACCCTAGTTCAAAAGGTGCATATTTAATTGGGGAAAAGGAGTTGGAGAAAGAGATCAACAACAACAATATAGTATATATTATGGTGGCTAACAATGTGCAAGTGAATGAAAGTAAACAAGAAAAGAGGCCCGTGGAATTAGAAGTAGTATTGCAAGAGTATTGTGATGTTTTTCCTAGTGAATTACCACCGGGATTACCACCAATTCGTGGTATTGAACATCAAATTGATCTTATTCCGGGAGCTCCACTACCTAACAAGGCAGCATATAGAAGTAATCCGGAAGAAACAAAGGAAATGCAACGTCAAATAGAGGAATTGATGCAAAGAGGCTACGTGAAAGAGAGTATGAGCCCATGTGCCGTGCCTACATTGTTAGTTCCAAAAAAAGATGGGAGTTGGCGTATGTGCATTGATAGTAGGAGTGTGAACAACATAACCATCAAGTATAGATTTCCTATACCTAGACTTGATGATTTGTTAGACGAATTGCATGGTTCAAAGCTATTTTCCAAGATTGATCTTATGAGTGGCTATCATCAAATACGCATGAGGGAAGGAGATGAATGGAAGACGGCTTTCAAGACTAAAGTGGGGTTGTATGAGTGGTTGGTCATGCCTTTTGGTCTAACCAATGCGCCCAGTACATTTATGAGATTGATGAACGAGGTGTTGAAACCATTTCTTGGAAGGTTCGAAGTTGTTTATGGTGTCAATCCAAAAATGCCCATTGATTTAATTGAAATTCCAAAAGGGGAAGTGATTCATAAGGATGCCGAGACTAAAATCAAGTACATGATAAAGCTACACGCACAAGTTAGAGCTAGGATTGAACGTGTCAATGAACTCTACAAAGCACGAGCTAACAAGAACAAAAAGCCACAAAGTTTTGAAGTTGGCGACTTGGTGTGGTTACACTTGAGAAAAGAGAGATTTCCTAACAAACGAAAGAATAAATTGATGCCAAGAAGTGAGGGGCCGTTCAAGATTATTGAGAAGATCAATGAGAATGCATATAAGCTTGAATTGCCGGGAGAATATGGTGTAAGCGCAACATTTAATATTGGGGATTTGGTGAAGTATTTGCCAGATGGTGCTATTGAAGATTTGAGGGCAAATTCTTTTGAAGAAGGGGAGGATGATGCGTGCATCAATGTGAACGATGAGCATGTTGAAGAATTATTCCAAGAAAGTCAAGAAAGCATGAATCTATACTTGGAAGCTTCTTCAATAGGTCAAACTTACTATCGGGGGCATCAAGACAAAGCCACGCTTTGTATGGTGGCGTTCTTGGGAGTTCTTGAAGCTTCTTGATAGTTCTTTAAGGTTTCTTTAAAAGCTTTCTTAGGTTTTTGCTTACAAGTTTTTACCTTTCACTTGAAAGGGTTTTTCTTGTTTTAAGCACTTAGGATTTCTAATTGCATTAGGAATTGTTTTAGTCTAGTAGGCGTCAATAATAGCTTGGAGTGCAAGCTTGAGTTAGGATAAAATAGGCAAGTTTTATCTTAAGAGTAGTTAGAGTTTAAGTAGGATTAAATAACTAAATCAAAGTTATCTAAACTTGATTAAGTTATGCAATCCGTGGGTTTTTGTTAGGGGATTAGAATTCTAATTCAAGTGGGATTAGGATAATTGATTGAGTTTATAAATATAGGGTTGTAATCTTCGAATAATATACAAGTTTAATCATACATTCATAATAATATTTCTTATTGCTTTTGTTTAAGTTGGATTACTTAAATTCTTGATTGGTGGATTCCAATTTGCTGTTTTGTTTGTTTTAGTTAAAACAATCACCTAGGTTGATTAATTAGGTGGATTCTTGATTAATTAATCTAAGTTTCTTGCTTAATTCTTGGTGAATTTTCTGTATAGAATTAGGTTAGATTCATATCTTTGTGAGGCTTAGTTTTCGGACTAAAAATCACATCATCTTGGTATCAGAGCACAATTTCGGTAGAATTTAAACTGGTGACGTTAGGCTTGGAATTTTTGGCTGAAATTTTGTGGCAAGATTCAGAAAACGTAGATCAACATTGTGTCAAAATTTCGTGTCAATTGGACGCGTAACGAAGTCTGTGCAACCTCAAACTTTTGAGAGTGTTACACAAAGTTGCGATCTGGAGAACGGTTCTTATTTGCTTCAAGAATCAATCAAGATTCAATCTTTTAATCAAGATTTTGCATAAACTAAACCTGGTTTGTGTAGGAGCAATGAGTGACGAAGAAATCCCAGGGATTCCAAGGGGTTTGAACCTTGATCAAGCGCATAACTTGCGGAGGGATCGTCAAATAGAGCGATTGTCACAACAATTGCAAGAAGTATTGGCTAGGCTTGACGAACGTGACAAAACTTCATCTTCAAGGAAGAACAAATCAGTTGCAATTTCTAGTTCAAGTGAAGACGAATATGAAAGGAGAAAAGCAAGTAGATCACGCCATAAAGATTCATCTTCGAGTGATGAACCTAGAAGGCATAGACGGAAGAACAAGGCCAAAGATGATGACCGAAATATAAGGTTAGATTTTCCGGAATTCAATGGTAGTATGCTAGACCCCGAAAAATATTTTGAGTGGGTTAGAAGAGCCGAAACACTCTTTGATTACAAGGAGTATGATGAACGAAAGAGGTGCAAACTTGCTGAATTAAAACTCACAGGTTATGCGAGTTTATGGTATGATAATCTCAAGAAAAAGAGACGCAAGGAGGGACGATCCAAGATCACTACTTGGACACAATTGCAGAAATATATGAAGCGTCAATTTGTGCCCCATGAGTACGTGCAAGAAGTGTATCTCAAGATGCAGACTTTTAAGCAAGGAAATCAATCCGTGGAGGCTTATTTGTGTGAGTTTGAGAAACTATGTTTATTGTGTGATTTAGAAGAAATTCTAGGGCACAAAATAGCACGTTTTATTGCAGGTTTGAACGAAAATGTTCAAGAGAAGATTGAATTGCACGAATACTATTCGTTTGAAGAAGTATGCAAGGCGGCCATTAAGGTTGAAAGACAATTCAAGGCCAAGAAGACCTCAAGTGTGAAACCGTTCACACGCACGTTCACAAAGGCTAGTGACAAGCCTACCTTTGATAGGACTTCTTCTAATCCGTATGCTAAAGATAACAAACCCAGAAACGAAGCTAGCAAGAAGGTGACCGAAGATAGAAAATGTTTCAAATGTGGGAGTGTTGGCCACATAGCAAGCAATTGCTACTCAAAACGCACTATGACGGCTCAAGAATGGGAAGAAGAGAAAGCTAGGTGCGAGGGAAATAGTGACATGGAGGTTGTGGTCGAGAAAGAACGTGATTTTGAAGAAGAGGAGGGTAGTGCCGAAGAGGTTGATGGTGAAACGCAAGGAAAGAGCTTGGTTCTAAGGAGAGCTCTTCACTCTAAACCTATGCCCGTTGAAGAGAATCAAGGAGAGAAAATCTTTTTAACAAGGTGCAAGGTGGAAGATCGATTGTGTGACGTAATAATAGACTCGGGAAGTTGCACAAATGTGGTGTCTACAACTTTGATCAACAAATTAGAGTGGCCTACAACCGATCACCCAAAACCTTACAAGCTACATTGGCTCAATGATGCTAGTGACGTGAAGGTAACGAAACGAGCCCTAATCACCTTTTCAATTGGCAAATATCATGATAAAGTTTTATGTGATGTATGCCCTATGGATGCTTGTCATATCTTATTGGGTAGACCATGGCAATATGATAGATTTGTCAAGTTTAATGGTAGGACAAATGTGTATATAATTCGAAAAGGAAAGGGGGAAAAATCATATGCATTGAAACCACTTGTTGATCATAGAATTAACCCTAGTTCAAAAGGTGCATATTTAATTGGGGAAAAGGAGTTGGAGAAAGAGATCAACAACAACAATATAGTATATATTATGGTGGCTAACAATGTGCAAGTGAATGAAAGTAAACAAGAAAAGAGGCCCGTGGAATTAGAAGTAGTATTGCAAGAGTATTGTGATGTTTTTCCTAGTGAATTACCACCGGGATTACCACCAATTCGTGGTATTGAACATCAAATTGATCTTATTCCGGGAGCTCCACTACCTAACAAGGCAGCATATAGAAGTAATCCGGAAGAAACAAAGGAAATGCAACGTCAAATAGAGGAATTGATGCAAAGAGGCTACGTGAAAGAGAGTATGAGCCCATGTGCCGTGCCTACATTGTTAGTTCCAAAAAAAGATGGGAGTTGGCGTATGTGCATTGATAGTAGGAGTGTGAACAACATAACCATCAAGTATAGATTTCCTATACCTAGACTTGATGATTTGTTAGACGAATTGCATGGTTCAAAGCTATTTTCCAAGATTGATCTTATGAGTGGCTATCATCAAATACGCATGAGGGAAGGAGATGAATGGAAGACGACTTTCAAGACTAAAGTGGGGTTGTATGAGTGGTTGGTCATGCCTTTTGGTCTAACCAATGCGCCCAGTACATTTATGAGATTGATGAACGAGGTGTTGAAACCATTTCTTGGAAGGTTCGAAGTTGTTTATGGTGTCAATCCAAAAATGCCCATTGATTTAATTGAAATTCCAAAAGGGGAAGTGATTCATAAGGATGCCGAGACTAAAATCAAGTACATGATAAAGCTACACGCACAAGTTAGAGCTAGGATTGAACGTGTCAATGAACTCTACAAAGCACGAGCTAACAAGAACAAAAAGCCACAAAGTTTTGAAGTTGGCGACTTGGTGTGGTTACACTTGAGAAAAGAGAGATTTCCTAACAAACGAAAGAATAAATTGATGCCAAGAAGTGAGGGGCCGTTCAAGATTATTGAGAAGATCAATGAGAATGCATATAAGCTTGAATTGCCGGGAGAATATGGTGTAAGCGCAACATTTAATATTGGGGATTTGGTGAAGTATTTGCCAGATGGTGCTATTGAAGATTTGAGGGCAAATTCTTTTGAAGAAGGGGAGGATGATGCGTGCATCAATGTGAACGATGAGCATGTTGAAGAATTATTCCAAGAAAGTCAAGAAAGCATGAATCTATACTTGGAAGCTTCTTCAATAGGTCAAACTTACTATCGGGGGCATCAAGACAAAGCCACGCTTTGTATGGTGGCGTTCTTGGGAGTTCTTGAAGCTTCTTGATAGTTCTTTAAGGTTTCTTTAAAAGCTTTCTTAGGTTTTTGCTTACAAGTTTTTACCTTTCACTTGAAAGGGTTTTTCTTGTTTTAAGCACTTAGGATTTCTAATTGCATTAGGAATTGTTTTAGTCTAGTAGGCGTCAATAATAGCTTGGAGTGCAAGCTTGAGTTAGGATAAAATAGGCAAGTTTTATCTTAAGAGTAGTTAGAGTTTAAGTAGGATTAAATAACTAAATCAAAGTTATCTAAACTTGATTAAGTTATGCAATCCGTGGGTTTTTGTTAGGGGATTAGAATTCTAATTCAAGTGGGATTAGGATAATTGATTGAGTTTATAAATATAGGGTTGTAATCTTCGAATAATATACAAGTTTAATCATACATTCATAATAATATTTCTTATTGCTTTTGTTTAAGTTGGATTACTTAAATTCTTGATTGGTGGATTCCAATTTGCTGTTTTGTTTGTTTTAGTTAAAACAATCACCTAGGTTGATTAATTAGGTGGATTCTTGATTAATTAATCTAAGTTTCTTGCTTAATTCTTGGTGAATTTTCTGTATAGAATTAGGTTAGATTCATATCTTTGTGAGGCTTAGTTTTCGGACTAAAAATCACATCACAAACCTAATTGAATCCAATGAAAGTCAAACACATTCAAACAAACCTAATTGAATCAAATGAAAGTCAAACATATTCAAACAAACCTAACTGAATCGAATGAAAGTCAAACACATTCTAACAAACTTAATTAAATCAAATGGAAGTCAAACACATTCAAACAGAGCTTTTATAATCAAATGAAAGTCAAATGCATTCTATAAAGCTAATTGAATCAAATGATAGTCAAACACATTTAAATAAAGCTTTCTGAATCAAATGAAAGTCAATTGCGTTCAACAAAGCTAATTAAATCGAATGAAAATCAAATGCGTTCTACAAAGTTAAACGAATCAAATTAAAGTCAAACACATTCAAACAAACCTAATTGAATCACATGAAAGTCAAACACATTCAAACAAAGCTTTTTGAATCAAATAAAAGTCAAACACTTTCAAACTAAGCTAATTAAGTCAAATAAAAGTCAAACACATTCATACAAAGCTTTCTGAATCAAATGAAAGTCAAATGTATTCAACAAAGCTAATTTAATCAAATGAAAGTCAAATGCATTCTACAAAGCTAATTGAATCAAATGAAAGTCAAACACGTTCAAGCAAAGCAAACTGAATCTAATGAAAGTCAAACACATTCAAACACATCTTCTTGAATCAAATGAAAGTCAAATACATTCAATAAAGCTAATTGAATCAAATGAAAGTCAAACACTTTCAAATAGAGCTTTTTTAATCAAATGAAAGTCAAATGCATTTATCAAAGCTAATTGAATCGAATGAAAGTCAAACATATTCAAACAAACCTAATTGAATCCAATGAACGTCAAACACATTTAAAAAAACCTAATTGAATCAAATGAAAGTCAAACACAATCAAATAGAGCTTTTTGAATCAAATGAAAGTCAAATGCGTTCATCAAAGCTAATTGAATCGAATGAAAGTCAAACACATTCAAACAAACCAAATTGAATAAAATAAAAGTCAAACACATTCAAACAAACCTAATTGAATCAAATTAAAGTCAAAATCATTCAAACAGAGCTTTTTGAATAAAATGAAAGTCAAATGCATTCTATAAAACTAATTGAATCAAATGAAAGTCAACACATTCAAACAAACCTAATTGAATCCAATGAAAGTCAAACACATTCAAACAAACCTAATTGAATCAAATGAAAGTCAAACACATTCAAACAGAGGGTTAACAAAGCTAATTAAATCAAATGAAAGTCAAATGCATTCTACAAAGCTAAACGAATCAAATGAAAGTCAAACACATTCAAACAAAGCTAATTGAATCAAATGAAAGTCAAACACATTCAAACAAAACTTTTTGACTCAAATAAAAGTCAAACACATTCAAACAAAGCTAATTAAATCAAATGAAAGTCAAACACATTCCAACAAAGCTTTCTGAATCAAATGAAAGTCAAATGCATTCAACAAAGCTAATTTAATCAAATGAAAGTCAAATGCATTTTACAAAGCTAATTGAATCAAATGAAAGTCAACACATTCAAACAAAGCTAATTAAATAAAAAGAAAGTCAAACACATTCAAACAAAGCTTGTTGAATCAAATAAAAGTCAAACACATTCAAACAAAGTTAATTAAATCAAATGAAAGTCAAACACATTCAAACAAACCTAATTGAATCAAATAAAAGTCAAACACATTCAAACAAACCTAATTGAATCGAATGAAAGTCAAACAGATTCAAACAAACTTAATTAAATCAAATGGAAGTCAAACACATTCAAACAGTGCTTTTTGAATCAAATGAAAGTCAAATGCATTCTATAAAGCTAATTGAATCATATGAAAGTCAAACACATTCAAATAAAGCTTTCTGAATCAAATGAAAGTCAATTGCGTTCAACAAAGCTAATTAAATCAAATGAAAGTCAAATGCGTTCTACAAAGTTAAACGAATCAAATGAAAGTCCACATTCAAACAAACCTAGTTGAATCAAATGAAAGTCAAACACATTCAAACAAAGCTTTTTGAATCAAATAAAAGTCAAACACATTCAAACAAAGTTAATTAAATCAAATGAAAGTCAAACACATTTAAACAAAGCTTTCTGAATAAAATGAAAGTCAAGTACATTTAACAAAGCTAATTAAATCAAATGAAAGTCAAATGCATTCTACAAAGCTAATTGAATCAAATGAAAGTCAAACACATTCAAGAAAAGCTAATTAAATCAAATGAAAGTCAAACACATTCAAACAAATCTTCTTGAATCAAATGAAAGTCAAATGCATTCAATAAAGCTAACTGAATCAAATGAAAGTCAAACACAATTAAGCAAAGCTAATTAAATCAAATGAAAGTCAAATGCATTTATCAAAGCTAATTGAATCGAATGAAAGTCAAACACATTCAAACAAACCTAATTGAATCCAATGAACGTCAAACACATTTAAAAAAACCTAATTGAATCAAATGAAAGTCAAACACAATCAAATAGAGCTTTTTGAATCAAATGAAAGTCAAATGCGTTCATCAAAGCTAATTGAATCGAATGAAAGTCAAACATATTCAAACAAACCAAATTGAATAAAATAAAAGTCAAACACATTCAAACAAACCTAATTGAATCAAATTAAAGTCAAAATCATTCAAACAGAGCTTTTTGAATAAAATGAAAGTCAAATGCATTCTATAAAACTAATTGAATCAAATTGATGTGTAAACAAGATGAGAAACCTTGTTACAACAATGATAAGTTAAAAGATTCAAAAGATTTTAAGATTCAATTATCAAGTGATCAGTTTAGTTAGGGGAACTCTCACCCTAAGCTAAGGATATAGCAAAGAGGAACTCTCACTCGTTTGCTTGGGATAGTCTAGATGAGGGAACTCTCACCAAATCATAAACTATAAGTCCTAATCTTGGGAACTCTCACCAAAACTAACACTCTTCAAATTCGGATACTCAAATTTGGAAAACAAAGTGAACTAAACTCAAGTCACTTCAATTAACAAAACACACGTTTTAGGCAAAAAATCTTGGATGATTTTCATTCATTCAAAGTATGCTATTTATAGCATCAATACAACCTTTTCACTTGCCTACTTTAATTAACAAAATGAAATAACCAAAAGGAAATTAACTAAGGGAAAGAGTGGTTAATACACGTCCCACTTAACCTTATTACAAACATAATTAAACTAATTATAAGACCTAAAGACTAGGCTTGAAACAAGGGAAAATGACCAGCCAAGATAGCATCCAAAGAGCATCTCCAATAGCCATAAACACACGCCCAAAACAGCCACTCTTCAAGCTTTGTAACTCCCATTTTAATGCCTTGATTCACGCCTCTTTATTCTGCATAACCCCCAAATAATGAGGTGCAATGTTCAGCCAACAAACTCCATAATTTACGCCCAACAAGTGCCATGAATCACGCCACTTTAATCAGCCCAAGTAACTTACAAACGGCTAGCATGAAACACGCCCAAACCGCCTCCAAATCAGCTTGTAACCGACGCCCTTTAAACATGTATTTGGAGCTTGGAAAACCGTCACTTGCTAGATACCTTCTACAAGATTAATTACACTAAGTGAAGTGCAACCCCTTGTAAAAACACTCGGACCAAAACCGTGCAAAGGATTAAGGAATGATTTGGACAGAAACAAGTCCTTTGCATTGCCTTGAATTTGGACCTCACCATGACCACTTGGACCATTACAAACATTAGAACTTTGACCATATTGGTCACAAATGAAAGTCAATACATTCAAACAAACCTAATTAAATCAAATAAAACTAATTGAACCAAATGAAAGTCAAACACATTCAAGAAAAGCTAATTGAATCAAATGAAAGTCAAACACATTCAAACAAATCTTCTTGAATCAAATGAAAGTCAAATGCATTCAATAAAGGTAACTGAATCAAATGAAAGTCAAACACAATTAAGCAAAGCTAATTAAATCAAATGAAAGTCAAACACATTCTATATAAGCTAATTGAATCAAAGGAAAGTCAAACACATTCAAACAGAGATTTTTGAATAAAATGAAAGTCAAATGCATTCATCAAAGCTAGGTTATTCGAATGAAAATCAAACACATTCAAATAAAGCTTTTCAATCAAGTAAAAAAGTCAAATGCATTCTACAAAGCTAAACGAATCAAATCAAAGTCAAACACATTCAAACAAAGCTAATTAAATCAAATGAAAGTCAAACACATTCAAACAAAGCTTTCTGAATCAAATGAAAGTCAAATACATTTAATAAATCTAATTAAATCAAATGAAAGTCAAATGCATTGTACAAAGCTAATTAAATCAAATGAAAGTCAAACACATTCAAACAAAGCTAATTAAATATAAAGAAAGTCAAACACATTCAAACAAAGCTTTTTGAATCAAATAAAAGTCAAACATATTCAAACAAAGTTAATTAAATCAAATGAAAGTCAAACACATTCAAACAAAACTTTCTGAATCAAACGAAAGTCAAGTACATTTAACAAAGCTAATTAAATCAAACTAAAGTCAAATGCATTGTAAAAAGCTAATTGAATCAAATGAAATTCAAACACATTCAAAAAAAGCTTTTTGAATCAAATTAAAGTCTAACGCATTCAACAAAGCTAATTGAATCAAATGAGAGGCAAACACATTCTAACAAACCTAATTGAATCCAATGAAAGTCAAACACATTCAAACAAACCTAATTGAATCAAATGAAAGTCAAACATATTCAAACAAACCTAACTGAATCGAATGAAAGTCAAACACATTCTAACGAACTTAATTAAATCAAATGGAAGTCAAACACATTCAAACAGAGCTTTTATAATCAAATGAAAGTCAAATGCATTCTATAAAGCTAATTGAATCAAATGATAGTCAAACACATTTAAATAAAGGTTTCTGAATCAAATGAAAGTCAATTGCATTCAACAAAGCTAATTAAATCGAATGAAAGTCAAATGCGTTCTAAAAAGTTAAACGAATCAAATGAAAGTCAAACACATTCAAACAAACCAAATTGAATCAAATGAAAGTCAAACACATTCAAACAAAGCTTTTTGAATCAAATAAAAGTCAAACATTTTCAAACTAAGCTAATTAAATCAAATAAAAGTCAAACACATTCATACAAAGCTTTCTGAATCAAATGAAAGTCAAATGTATTCAACAAAGCTAATTTAATCAAATGAAAGTCAAATGCATTCTACAAAGCTAATTGAATCAAATGAAAGTCAAACACGTTCAAGCAAAGCTAACTGAATCTAATGAAAGTCAAACACATTCAAACACATCTTCTTGAATCAAATGAAAGTCAAATACATTCAATAAAGCTAATTGAATCAAATGAAAGTCAAACACATTCAAACAGAGCTTTTTTAATCAAATGAAAGTCAAATGCATTTATCAAAGCTAATTGAATCGAATGAAAGTCAAACACATTCAAACAAACCTAATTGAATCCAATGAACGTCAAACACATTAAAAAAAACCTAATTGAATCAAATGAAAGTCAAACACAATCAAATAGAGCTTTTCGAATCAAATGAAAGTCAAATGCGTTCATCAAAGCTAATTGAATCGAATGAAAGTCAAACACATTCAAACAAACCAAATTGAATAAAATAAAAGTCAAACACATTCAAACAAACCTAATTGAATCAAATTAAAGTCAAAATCATTCAAACAGAGCTTTTTGAATAAAATGAAAGTCAAATGCATTCTATAAAACTAATTGAATCAAATGAAAGTCAACACATTCAAACAAATCTAATTGAATCCAATGAAAGTCAAACACATTCAAACAAACCTAATTGAATCAAATGAAAGTCAAACACATTCAAACAGAGGGTTAACAAAGCTAATTAAATCAAATGAAAGTCAAATGCATTCTACAAAGCTAAACGAATCAAATGAAAGTCAAACACATTCAAACAAAGCTAATTGAATCAAATGAATGTCAAACACATTCAAACAAAACTTTTTGACTCAAATAAAAGTCAAACACATTCAAACAAAGCTAATTAAATCGAATGAAAGTCAAACACATTCCAACAAAGCTTTCTGAATCAAATGAAAGTCAAATGCATTCAACAAAGCTAATTTAATCAATGAAAGTCAAATGCATTTTACAAAGCTAATTGAATCAAATGAAAGTCAAACACATTCAAGAAAAGCTAATTAAATCAAATGAAAGTCAAACACATTCAAACAAATCTTCTTGAATCAAATAAAAGTCAAATGCATACAATAAAGCTAACTGAATCAAATGAAAGTCAAACACAATTAAACAAAGCTAATTAAATCAAATGAAAGTCAAACACATTCTATATAAGCTAATTGAATCAAAGGAAAGTCAAACACATTCAAACAGAGCTTTTTGAATAAAATGAAAGTCAAATGCATTCATCAAAGCTAATTGATTCGAATGAAAGTCAAACACAATCAAATAAAGCTTTTTCAATCAAATTAAAGTCAAATGCATTCTACAAAGCTAATTAAATCAAATGAAAGTCAAACACATTCAAACAAAGCTTTTTGAATCAAATGAAAGTCAAATACATTTAATAAATCTAATTAAATCAAATGAAAGTCAAATGCATTGTACAAAGTTAATTGAATCAAATGAAAGTCAAACACATTCAAACAAAGCTAATTAAATAAAAAGAAAGTCAAACACATTCAAACAAAGCTTGTTGAATCAAATAAAAGTCAAACACATTCAAACAAAGTTAAATTAAATCAAATGAAAGTCAAACACATTCAAACAAACCTAATTGAATCAAATAAAAGTCAAACACATTCAAACAAACCTAATTGAATCGAATGAAAGTCAAACACATTCAAACAGTGCTTTTTGAATAAAATGAAAGTCAAATGCATTCTATAAAGCTAATTGAATCAAATGAAAGTCAAACATATTCAAATAAAGCTTTCTGAATCAAATGAAAGTCAATTGCGTTCAACAAAGCTAATTAAATCAAATGAAAGTCAAATGCGTTCTACAAAGTTTAAACAAATCAAATGAAAGTCAAACACATTCAAACAAACCTAGTTGAATCAAATGAAAGTCAAACACATTCAAACAAAGCTTTTTGAATCAAATAAAAGTCAAACACATTCAAACAAAGCTTTTTGAATCAAATAAAAGTCAAACACTTTCAAACTAAGCTAATTAAATCAAATGAAAGTCAAACACATTTAAAAAAACCTAATTGAATCAAATGAAAGTCAAACACAATCAAACAGAGCTTTTGGAATCAAATGAAAGTCAAATGCGTTCATCAAAGCTAATTAAATCGAATGAAAGTCAAACACATTCAAACAAACCAAATTGAATCCAATAAAAGTCAAACACATTCAAACAAACCTAATTAAATTAAATGAAAGTCAAAATCATTCAAACAAAGCTTTTTGAATCAAATGAAAGTCAAATGCATTCTATAAAGCTAATTGAATCAAAAGAAAGTCAAACACATTCAAACAAACCTAATTGAATCAAATGAAAGTCAAACACATTCAAACAGAGCGTTAACAAAGCTAATTAAATCAATTGAAAGTCAAATGCATTCTACAAAGCTAAACGAATCAAATGAAAGTCAAACACATTCAAACAAAGCTAATTGAATCAAATGAAAGTCAAACAAATTCAAACAAAGCTTTTTGAATCAAATAAAAGTCAAACACATTCAAACAAAGCTAATTAAATCAAATGAAAGTCAAACACATTCCAACAAAGCTTTCTGAATCAAATGAAAGTCAAATGCATTCAACAAAGCTAACTTTATCAAATAAAAGTCAAACAAATTCTAACAAACCTAATTGAATTTAATGAAAGTCAAACACATTCAAACAAAGGTTTTTGAATCAAATAAAAGTCAAAACACTTTCAAACTAAGCTAATTAAATCAAATGAAAGTCAAACACATTTAAAAAAACCTAATTGAATCAAATGAAAGTCAAACACAATCAAACAGAGCTTTTGGAATCAAATGAAAGTCAAATGCGTTCATCAAAGCTAATTGAATCGAATGAAAGTCAAACACATTCAAACAAACCAAATTGAATCCAATAAAAGTCAAACACATTCAAACAAACCTAATTAAATTAAATGAAAGTCAAAATCATTCAAACAGAGCTTTTTTGAATCAAATGAAAGTCAAATGCATTCTATAAAGCTAATTGAATCAAATGAAAGTCAACACATTCAAACAAACCTAATTGAATCTAATGAAAGACAAACACATTCAAACAAACCTAATTGAATCAAATGAAAGTCAAACACATTCAAACAGAGCGTTAACAAAGCTAATTAAATCAAATGAAAGTCAAATGTATTCTACAAAGCTAAACGAATCAAATGAAAGTCAAACACATTCAAACAAAGTTAATTGAATCAAATGAAAGTCAAACACATTCAAAACAAAGCTTTTTGAATCAAATAAAAGTCAAACACATTCAAACAAAGCAAATTAAATCAAATGAAAGTCAAACACATTCCAACAAAGCTTTCTGAATCAAATGAAAGTCAAATGCATTCAACAAAGCTAACTTTATCAAATAAAAGTCAAATGCATTGTACAAAGCTAATTGAATCAAAATGAAAGTCAAACATATTCAAACAAAGCTTTTCGAATCACATGAAAGTTAAATGCATTCTACAAAGGTAATTGAATCAAATGGAAGTCAAACACATTCAAACAAAGCTAATTGAATCAAATGAAAGTCAAACACATTCAAAACAAATCTTTTTGAATAGAATAAAAGTCAAATGCATTCAATAAAGCTAATTGAATAATATGAAAGTCAAACATATTCAAACAAACCTAATTGAATAAAATGAAAGTCAAACACATTCAAACAAAGCTTTTTGAATCATATAAAAGTCGAACACATTCAAACAAAGCTAATTGAATCAAATGAATGTAAAAAACATTCTAAAAAAAGCTTTTTGAATCAAATTAAAGTCTAATGCATTCAACAAAGCTAATTAAATCAAATGAGAGGCAAACACATTCTAACAAACCTAATTGAATCCAATGAAAGTCAAACACATTCAAACAAACCTAATTGAATCAAATGAAAGTCAAACATATTCAAACTAACCTAACTGAATCGAATGAAAGTCAAACACATTCAAAAAAACTTAATTAAATCAAATGGAAGTCAAACACATTCAAACAGAGCTTTTATAATCAAATGAAAAGTCAAAATGCATTCTATAAAGCTAATTGAATCAAATGATAGTCAAACACATTTAAATAAAGCTTTCTGAATCAAATGAAAGTCAATTGCGTTCAACAAAGCTAATTAAATCAAATGAAAGTCAAATGCGTTCTACAAAGTTAAACGAATCAAATGAAAGTCAAACACATTCAAACAAACCTAATTGAATCAAATGAAAGTTAAACACATTCAAACAAAGCTTTTTGAATCAAATAAAAGTCAAACACTTTCAAACTAAGCTAATTAAATCAAATGAAAGTCAAACACATTCATACAAAGTTTTCTGAATCAAATGAAAGTCAAATGTATTCAACAAAGCTAATTTAATCAAATGAAAGTCAAATGCATTCTACAAAGCTAATTGAATCAAATGAAAGTCAAACACGTTCAAGCAAAGCTAATTGGATCTAATGAAAGTCAAACACATTCAAACACATCTTCTTGAATCAAATGAAAGTCAAATACATTCAATAAAGCTAATTGAATCAAATGAAAGTCAAACACATTCAAACAGAGCTTTTTTAATCAAATGAAAGTCAAATGCATTTATCAAAGCTAATTCAATCGAATGAAAGTCAAACACATTCAAACAAACCTAATTGAATCCAATGAACGTCAAACACATTTAAAAAAACCTAATTGAATCAAATGAAAGTCAAACACAATC
>NW_018744883.1:0-51447 GCF_001683475.1 Chenopodium quinoa
TCAAACATATTCAAACAAAGTTTTCTTAATTAATGGAAAATCGAACACAGTCAAACAAAGCTTTTTTAATCAAGTGAAAGTTAAACACATTTAAACAAAGATTTTTTAATCAAATGAAAGTCAAACACTTTTAAATAAAAGTTTTTGAATCTAATGAAAGTCAAACACATTTTAACAAAATGAATCTAATGAAAGTCAAATGCAATTAAACAAAGTTTTTTGAATCAAATAAAAGTCACACACATTCAAACAAAGTATTTTGAATCAAATAAAAGTCTAACACATTCAAACAAAACTCTTTTAATCAAATAAAAGTCAAACACATTCAAACAAAGATTTTTTATTCAAGTTAAAGTCAAACACATTTAAACAATGCTTTTTGAATCAAAGGATTGTCAAATACATTCTAACAAAGCTTTTTTAATCAAATAAAAGTCATACACATTCCAACAAAGCTTTTTTAATCGAATGAAAGTCATACGCATTTAAAGAAGCTACTTGAATAAAATGAAGCCGAACACATTCAAACAAAGCCTTTTGAATCAAACAAACGTCAAACAAATTAAAACAAATCTTTAATCTAATGAAAGTAAAAAACTTTCAAACAAGATTTTTGAATCAAGTGAAAGTCATATGCATTCAAAGAAGCTAATGGAATCAATTGAAAGCTGAACAAATTAATACCAATCTTTTTGAATCAATGAAGGTAAAATACATTCAATAAAAGCTTTTTGAATCAAATAAAAGTAAAAAAAACATTCAAACAAAGCTTTTGGAATCTAATGAATGAAAAACACATTAAAATAAAGCTTTTTGAATCAAATTAAAGTCATATGCATTCAAAGAAGCTAGTTGAATCAAATGAAAGTTGAACACATTAAAAAAAATCCTTAGGAATCAATTTAAAGTTAAACACATTCAAACAAAGCTTTTGAATCAAATGAAAGTTAAATACATTCAAACAAAGCTTTTTGAATCAAATGAAAGCTTTACACATTACAAAATATCTTTTGAATAAATTGAAAGTCAAACACATTCAAACAAAGCATTTGAATCGAATGAAAGTCAAATGCATTCAAATAAAGTTTTTTGAATCAAATAAAAGTAAAACATATTCAAACAAAGTTTTCTTAATTAATGGAAAATCAAACACAGTCAAACAAAGCTTTTTTTAATCAAGTGAAAGTTAAACACATTTAAACAAAGATTTTTTAATCAAATGAAAGTCAAACACTTTTAAATAAAAGTTTTTGAATCTAATGAAAGTCAAACACATTTTAACAAAATGAATCTAATAAAAGTCAAATGCAATTAAACAAAGCTTTTTGAATCAAATAAAAGTCACACACATGCAAACAAAGTTTTTTGAATCAAATAAAAGTCTAACACATTCAAACAAAACTTTTTTAATCAAATAAAAGTCAAACACATTCAAACAAAGATTTTTTATTCAAGTTAAAGTCAAACACATTCAAACAATGCTTTTTGAATCAAAGGATAGTCAAATACATTCTAACAAAGCTTTTTAAATCAAATAAAAGTCATACACATTCCAACAAAGCTTTTTTAATCGAATGAAAGTCATACGCATTAAAAGAAGCTACTTGAATAAAATGAAAGCCGAACACATTCAAACAAAGCCTTTTGAATCAAACAAACGTCAAACAAATTCAAACAAATCTTTAATCTAATGAAAGTAAAAACCTTTCAAACATGATTTTTGAATCAAATGAAAGTCATATGCATTCAAAGAAGCTAATGGAATCAATTGAAAGCTGAACAAATTAATACCAATCTTTTTGAATCAATGAAGGTAAAATAAATTCAATAAAAGCTTTTTGAATCAAATGAAAGTAAAAAATATTCAAACAAAGCTTTTGGAATCTAATGAATGAAAAACACATTAAAATAAAGCTTTTTGAATCAAATTAAAGTCATATGCATTCAAAGAAGCTAGTTGAATCAAATGAAAGCTGAACACATTAAAAAAAATCCTTAGGAATCAATTGAAAGTTAAACACATTCAAACAAAGCTTTTGAATCAAATGAAAGTTAAATACATTCAAACAAAGCTTTGTGAATCAAATGAAAGTCAATTATATTCAAACAAAGATTTTGTTTATCAAAGAAAAGTCAAACACATTCAAACAAAGCGTTTTTAATCAAATGAAAGTTAAAAACATTTATACAAAGTTTTTAAAATTAAATGAAAGTTAAACACATTTAAACAATGATTTTTGAATCAAATGAAAGTCAAACATATTCAAACAAAGCTTTTTGAATCAAATGAAAGTGAAACACATTCAAACAAAGCTTTTAGAATAGAATGAAAGTTATATGCATTCAAGAAGATAATTGAATAAAATGAAAACAGAACACATTAAAAAATACCTTTTTCAATCAAATGAAAGTCAAACACATTCAGACAAAGCTTTTTGAATCGAATGAATATTAAAATGCATTCAAAGCGAGCTTTTAGAATCAAATGAAAGTCAAACACATTCAATCAAAGCTTTTTGAACCAAATGAAATTCAAACACATTCAAACAAAGCTTTTATAATCAAATGAAAGTTAAACACATTCAAACAAAGATTTTTAAATCGATTGAAAGTCAAATGCATACAATGAAGTTAATTGATTAAAATAAATGTCGAACACATTCAAAAAAAGTTTTTTTAATCAACTGAAAGACTAACAAATTCAAACAAAGCTTTTTGAATTGAAGGAAAGTCAAACACATTCGAACATTGCTTTTTTATTCAAATTAAAGTCAAACACATTCAAACAAAGCTTTTTGAATCAAAGGAAATTCAAACACATTCAAACAAAGCTTTTTTAATCAAATGAAAGTCAAACACATTCTAACAAATATTTTTGAATCCAATGAAAGTCATATGCATTCATAGAAACTAATAAAATCAAATGAAAGCTGAACACATTAAAACTAATCTTTTTGAATATATTGAAAGTAATAAACATTCAAAGAAAGGTTTTAAATCGAATGAAATTCAAATACATTCAAACAAAGCTTTTTAAATGAAATGAAATTGAAACACTTTCAAACAAACTTTTTTAATCAGGAAAATCAAACACATTCAAACGCAACTATTTGAATCGAATAAAGTCAAATGCATTCAACATAGTTAATTGAATGAAATGAAAGTCAAACACATTCAAACAAAGCTTTTTGAATCTAATGAAAGTCAAACACAATTAAATAAAGTTTTTTGAATCAAATTAAAGTCATATGCATTCAAAGAAGCTAGTTGAATCAAATGAAAATTGTACACATTACAAAATATCTTTTTGAATCTATTGAAAGTCTAACACATTCAAACAAATCTTTTGAATTGAATGAAAGTTAAATGCATTCATTGAAAGATTTTTGAATCCAATGAAAGTCAAACACATTCAAACAATGGTTTGATAATCAAAGGAAAGTCAAAACACAGTCAAACAAAGCTTTTTTAATCAAATTAAAGTCAAGAATATTTCAAACTAAGCTTTTCGAATCAAATGAAAGTAAACACACATTCAAACAAAGCTTTTTAAATCAAATGAAAGTTAAACACATTCAAACAAAGCTTTTTGAATCGAATGAAAGTTATATGCATTAAAAGAAGCTAATTAAATCAAATGAAAAACAGAACACCTTAAAACAAAACTTTTTGAATCGAATGAAAGTCAAACACATTCAAACAGAGCTTTTTTGAATCAAATGAATGTTAACTGCATTCAAACAAAGCTTTTAGAATCAAATGAAAGTCAAACAAATTCAAACAAATATTTTTGAACCAAATGAAATTCAAACACATTCCAACAAAGCTTTGTTTGAATAAAATGAACGTTACCCAAATTCAAACAAAGATTTTTAAATTGATTGAAAGTCAAATGCATACATTGAAGCTAATTGATTAAAATGAAAGTGGAACACATTCAAACAAAGTTTTTTGAATGAACTGAAAGTCTAACACATTCTAACAAAGCTTTTTGAATCGAAGGAAAGTCAAACACATTCAAACATTGCTTTTCTATTCAAATTTAAGTCAAACATATTCAAACAAAGCTTTTTGAATCAAAGGAAATTGAAACATATTCAAATAAAGCTTTTTTAATCAAATTAAAGTCAAACACATTCAAACAATATTTTTTGAATCGAATAAAAGTCATATGCATTCAAAGAAGCTAATAAAATCAAATGAAAGCTGAACACATTAAAAGAAATCTTTTTGAATTTATTGAACGTAATAAACATTCAAAGAAAGGTTTTTGAATCGAATGAAAGTCAAATACATTCAAACAAAGCTTTTTGAATGAAATGAAATTTAAACACATTCAAACAAAGCTTTTTGAATCTAATGAAAGTCAAACACATTCAAACACAGCTTTTTTAATCGAATACAGTCAAACACAACTTTTTGAATCAAATGAAAGATATATGCGTTCAAAGAAGCTAGTTGAATAAAATGAAAGTTGTCACATTACAAAATATCTTATTGAATCTATTGAAAGTCAAACACATTCAGACAAATCTATAGAATCGAATGAAACTCAAACACATTCAAACAATGATTTTGAACCAAATGAAATTCAAACACATTCTAACAAAGCTTTTTGAATCAAATGAAAGTTTAACACATTCAAACAAAGTATTTTAAATCGATTGAAAGTCAAATGCATACAATGAAGCTAATTGATTAAAGTGAAAGACAAACACATTCAAACAATGTTTTTTGAATCAACTAAAAGTCTAACACATTCAAACAAAGCTTTTTGAATCTAAGGAATGTCAAATACATTCAAACAAAGCTTTTTTAATCAAATTAAAGTCAAACACATTCAAACAAAGGTTTTTGAATCGAATGAAAGTCATATGCATTCAAAGAAGCTAATAAAATAAAATTAAAGTTCTACACATTAAAACAAATCTTTTTGAATCAATTGAAAGTAATAAACATTCAAAGAAATATTTTTGAATCAAATGAAAGTCAACCCCATTCAAACAAAGCTTTTTGAATGAAATGAAATTCAATCACATTCAAACAAATCTTTTTAAATCTAATGAAATTCAAACACATCCAAACAAAGCTTTTAAAATCAAATGAAAGTCAAATGCATTCAACGTAGTTAATAGAATGAAATGAAATTCAAACACATTCAAACAAGGCTTTTTTTATCTAATGAATGTCAAACACAATCAAATAAAGCTTTTTGAATAAATTGAAAGTCAAACATATTCAAACAAATCTTTAGAATCGAATGAAAGTCAAACACATTCAAACAAAGATTTTGAACCAAATGAAATTCAAACACATTCAAACAAAGCTTTTTGAATCAAATGAAAGTTTTACACATTCAAACAAAGATTTTTAAATCGAATGAAAGTCAAATGCATACAATGAAGCTAATTGATTAAAATGAAAGTCGAACACATTCAAATAATGGTTTTTGAATCAACTAAAAGTATAACACATTCAAACAAAGTTTTTTGAATCAAAGGAACGTCAAATACATTCAAACAAAGCTTTTTTAATCAAATTAAAGTCAAACACAATCAAACAAAGGTTTTTGAATCGAATGAAAGTTATGCATTCAAAAAAGCTAATAAAATAAAATTAAAGTTCTACACATTAAAACAAATCTTTTTGAATCAATTGAAAGTAATAAACATTCAAAGAAATGTTTTGAATCAAACAAAGTCAAACCCATTCAAACAAAGCTTTTTGAATGAAATGAAATTCAAACACATTCAAACAAATCTTTTTAAATCTAATGAAATTCAAACACATCCAAACAAAGCTTTTAAAATCAAATGAAAGTCAAATGCATTCAACATAGTTAATAGAATGAAATGAAATTCAAACACATTCAAACAAGGATTTTTTTATCTAATGAATGTCAAACACAATCAAATAAAGCTTTTTGAATAAATTGAAAGTCAAACATATTCAAAACAAATCTTTAGAATCGAATGAAAGTCAAACACATTCAAACAAAGATTTTTAACCAAATGAAATTCAAACACATTCAAACAAAGCTTTTTGAATCAAATGAAAGTTTTACACATTCACACAAAGATTTTTAAATCGAATGAAATTCAAATGCATACAATGAAGCTAATTGATTAAAATGAAAGTCGAACACATTCAAATAATGGTTTTTGAATCAACTAAAAGTATAACACATTCAAACAAAGTTTTTTGAATCAAAGGAACGTCAAATACATTCAAACAAAGCTTTTTTAATCAAATTAAAGTCAAACACATTCAAACAAAGGTTTTTGAATGAAATAAAATTCAAACACTTTGAAACAAATCTTTTTAAATCAAATGAAAGTCAAACACATTCAAACAGAGATTTTTTAATCGCATAAAGTCAAATTATTTCAACATAGTTAATTGAGAGAAACGAAAGTCAAACGCATTCAAACAAAGCTTTTTAAATCTAATGAAAGTCAAACACATCCCAATAAAGCTTTTTGAATCAAATGAAAGTCATATGCATTCAAAGAAGCTAGTTGAATCAAATGAAACTATACATATTACAAAATATCTTTTTGAATCAATTGAAAATCAAACACATTCAAACAAAGCTTTTGAATCGAATGAAAAGCAAATGCATTTAAGAAGATAATTGAATCGAATGAAAGTTGAATGCATTCAAATAAAGCTTTTAGAATCAAATGAAAGTCAAACACATTCAAACAAAGATTTTTGAACCAAATGAAATTAAAACACATTCAAACAAAGCTTTTTGAATCAAATGAAAATTAAACACATTCAAACAAAGATTTTAAAATCGAATGAAAGTCAAATGCATACAATGAAGCTAATTTAATCAAAAGAATGACGAACACATTCAAACAAAGCTTTTTGAATCAAATGAAAGACAAACATATTCAAATAACGCTTTTTGAATCAAATGAAAGCTAAACACATTCAAACGAAGCTTTTTGAATAGAATGAAAGTCAAAAGCAGTTAAAGGAGCTAATTGAATTAAATGAAAGTCGAACACATTCAAACAAAACTTTTTGAATCAAATGAAAGTCAAACACATTCAAACAAAGCTTTTTGAATCAAATGAAAGTCAAACACATTCAAATAATGATTTTTGAATCAAATGAAAGTCAAACACATTCAAACAAAGCTTTTTGAATGAAATGAAAGTCAAATACATTCTAATAAATCTTTTTGAATCGAATGATAGTCAAATGCATTCAAAGAAGCTAAATGAATCAAATGAAAGTCAAACACATTCAAACTAAACTTTTTGAATCAAATGAAAATCAAACACATTCAAACAAAGCTTTTTGAATCAAATGATACTCAAACACATTCAAATAATTATTTTTGAATCAAATGAAAGTAAAACACATTAAACAATAATCAAATGAAAGTCAAACACATTCAAACAAAGCTTTTTGAATCTGATAAAAGTCATAGGTAATCAAAGAAGCTAATTGAATGAAATGAAAACAAAACAAATTAAAACAAAGCTTTTAGAATCTAAAGAAAGTCAAAAACATTCAAACATAGCTTTTTGAATCGAATGAAAGTTAAATGCATTTAAACAAAGCTTTTAAAATAAAATGAAAATCAAACACATTCAAACAAAGATTTTATAATCAAATGAAATTCAAACACATTCAAACAAAGCTATTTGAATAAAATGAAAGTTAAACACATTCAAACAAAGATTTTTAAATCGAATGAAAGTCAAATGTATTCAAGGTAATTAACTAAATCAAATGAAAGTCAAACACATTCAAACAAAGATTTTTTAATCTAATGAAAGTCAAACACAATCAAATAAAGCTTTTTGAATAAATTTAAAGTCAAACACATTCAAACAAAGCTTGTGAATCGAATGAACGTCAAATGCCTTCAAACAAAGATTTTTGAATCAAATGAAGGTCGAACATATACAAACCAAGGTTTGTTAATCAAAGGAAAGTCAAACACATTCAAATTAAGGTTTTTTAACAAATGAAAGTTAAAACATTTTGACAAAGCTTTCTTAATCAAATGAAAGTCAAACACATTTAAACAAAGATTTTTACCTTCTGTTGTCTAGTGCTGCTGCTTTTGCAGCTGAGTCTAGGTGGAGGTTTTCTTTTTTACAGTTTGTAGGAGTGGTGTTTCTTGTTTGAAGGTTTGTCCTGCTCTGTGTTTGTTTTGTGTTCCTAGGCTTAGTTTCCAGAACCCTTCCTAGAAGGTGGCTGGAAGCTTGAGCTCACGTTGTTCTTGTCTCTTTCTCGTGAACCCTTCCTAGAAGGTGGCAGGACATTAAGCCTGAACTGTTTGGTAATTGGTTGGCCTGTTTTTACAGGTCTTGTGGAGTTTGGTGTTTGATATAACTTAGCTCTTGTAAGTTGTAACTTTTCCTTTTGGTAATAAAATTTCTCATATTTTCCAAAAAAAAAAAGAATTTTAAATCAAATGAGAGTCAAATACATTCAAATAATGTTTTGTGAATCAAATGAAATTCAAACACATTCAAAAAATCTTTTTGAATCGAATGAAAGTCGAACAAATTCAAACAAAGCCTTTTGAATCGAAGGAAAGTCATATGCAGTCAAAGAAGCTAATAGAATCAAATGAAAATAAAAACAAATTAAAATTAAGCCTTTTAAATCAAATGAAAATCAAACAGATTCAAACAATGCCTTATGAATCAAATGACAGTCAAACACATATAAACAAAGATTTTTGAATCGAATGAAAGTCAAACACATTCAAACTATGCTTTTTGAATCGAATGATAGTCGAACACATTCAAAAAAGCTTTGTGAATCAAATTAAAGTCAAACACATTAAAACAAAAGTTTTAAATCGAATGAAAGTAAAATGCATTCAAACAAAGTTTTTTGAATTAATTGAAAGACAAACATATACAAACCAAGGTTTGTTAATCAAAGGAAAGTCAAAGATATTCAAGCAAAGGTTTTTTAATCAAATGAAATTTAAATCATATAAACAAAGCTTTTTTAATCAAATGAAAGTCAAACACATTTAAACAATGATTTTTGAATCAAATGAAAGTAAAACACATTCAAACAAAACTTTTGAATCAAATAAAAGTCAAACACATTCAAAAAAAAGCTTTTTTTAATCGTATGAAAGTCAAATGCATTCAAACAAAGCTTTTTGAATTAAATGAAAGTCAAACATATACAAACACAGGTTTGTTAAAAAAGGAAAGTCAAACACATTCAAAGAAAGTTTTTTTAATCAAATGAAAGTTTAAAAATTTGAACAAAGCTTTTTTAATCAAATGAAAGTCAAACACATTTAAACAATGATTTTTGAATCAAATGAATGTCAAACACATTTAAAAAAAGGTTTTTGAATCAAATGAAATTCAAACACATTCAAACAAAGCTTTTTGAATCGAATGAACGTCATATGCATTCAAAGAAGCTAATTGAATCAAATGAAAGTCAAACACATTCAGACATAGCTTTTTGAATCAAATCTAAATCAAACACATTCAAACAAATCTTTTTGAATCAAATGATCATCAAACACATTCAAATAATGAATTTTTAATCAAATGAAAGTGAAACACATTCAAACAAAACTTTTAGAATCAAATGAAAGTCAAACATATTCAATCAAAGTTTTCTGAATCAAATAAAAGTCATATGCAATCAAAGAAGCTAATTGAATCAAATGACAGTATAAAATCTAGAGAGAGAAAGTCTCAAGATCTAGAGAGAGAAAGATAGAAGCCGATAGAAACCCACTATTTTGATCTACGATTTCAAGCTCGATTTCCATGGCTAAGAGGAAAAAGGGGAAGGGAAGCAAGAATTCGGGATCAAAATCTAAGAAAAAGCACAAAGCAAAGCAGTTTTCTGGGCCCAGAACGAGAAATATCACGAAAAAGAAAGAACAGAGTATGGTCTCAAAAGATGTTTCTATATAAAGCTGGCTTGAGGAGATAGTGGAGAATGAAGCTTCGATGATGGAGGTGACTGAGGAGGATAGGGTATTGGACCAGGAGGAGTTTAATCGATGGATTGAGGTAATTCACTCTTCTTCTTCCGCGATTGATGAAAACCTTAAAACTGATGCATGTTGTGCAAGTGTGCTTGAGTATGACAATCCAACTCCATTATAGATGCTTGGTTATTCTAATTTTACTATGAATAATGTTTCCCCAAATTCTGTGACACCTATTGTGAACCCTGAAATCCAATCCTCTGCTTTTCGTGATCCTACTCCTATTCAATTGAACTTGAAACATGATTTGTTTCGAAACACTAATGATGAGGGAATGAATTTTTTCGGGGGGGGGGGGGGGGGTTAGCTTCGAATGTTGGTGGTAAGAATGAGTCTGGGAAGATTCAGATAACTATTGATGATGTGCAACCTGAGGTTGACTTTTGGAACTCAGCTCTTGTGTGCTACATTTTATGTGCCAAGCCACCTCTGGCAATCATTAATGGGTTTGTTCGAAGAGTTAGGGGTAAGTTTGGGGTGGACAAGGTGTCTCTAATGTCAAATGGGGTCTTCTTGGTTCGGTTTAAATATGTTGATGGGAGGGACAAGGCTTTAGGAGCTGGACCTGTCCTCTTTGATAGGATACCGGTGATCATGAAGAAATGGTCTCAGGGTTGAATCTTGCTGAGGAAACTATTGATGAGGTTCCAGTTTGGATTCGAATGGCAGGATTAGATTTGAAGTTTTGGGGGCAGAATGCTTTAATGAAATTGGCTTCTCTGGTGGGTAAACCTGTCAGAACTGATAAGGAAACCGCTACAAAGGAGAGGTTGGATTTTGCTAGAATAATGGTGGAGTTCAAGTTCAATGTTGTATTGCCGGATCATATTGAGTTTTTGGATGAGAATGGGCAAAATGTGAATCAAAAAATAGAATATGAGTGGAGACCTGTTGTTTGTAAGGTGTGTGAGGGTATGGGGCATGCTGATCCTCATTGCCCTAATCACAAGGTGCAAGCCTGGATGAAGCAGAAGGTCCAACCAAAGAAGGAATGGAGACCAGTGATTAAGAAGAGCTCTATGCAACAAAAGGAACCAGTGCATGGGAACAGGATAAACGGTAGTAATGCTGATAATGTGGCTTTAGGGCAGAATAACACTAGGATTGATGTTGGAAAAAGTTTTAGAAGTGAAATAGCTCTTGGACAGTAAGAGAGGGGTATTTCACAGGTTCAGAATGATAAAAGGAAACTCAACAAGAGTTCTAACAGGTTCAGTGTGTTTGAGGAGGGGGAATGCTCTCGTTTATTGGATGGATAATATTGACTTTTGGAATGTTAGGGGACTGAATATGCCTAGCAAACTATGTGATGTCTTATGGTTTATGAGGCAGCAGAGTATAGGTTTTTTTGGTCTTCTAGAAACCAAGGTGAAGAGGAATAAGTTTGGGAAGGTGTTTGCTAGAATGGGTAATGATTGGTCAGTTTGTGCCAATTATGGTAAGCATAATTCTTGTAGGATCTGGGTGGTTTTGATGCCTTAGTTTTTTTATGTGTATGTTGTTAGGGCTGAGACTCAGTTGGTGCACTGCACAGTTGTTCATAAAGCAACTAGTATTGGCTTTGAGGTGACTATGGTGTATGGCTTGAATACTGGTGTTTAGAGGAAGGAGCTTTGGGATCATTTAAGGGAGTTGGCTGTAAATATGCAGGTTCCTTGGATGGTGGGTGGAGACTTTAATAATGTGTTGCACTTAGATGATAGAGTTGGATCTGTAGTTTCTATTGCTGAGGTGGAGCCATTTAGGCAATGTCTAAGTGATGCTAGCTTGTTTGACTGGAAAGCTGGAGGGATGTTTTATACTTGGAGTAATAAGCAGGATGGTTTGAATAGAGTGAGCACTAAGACTGATAGGGTCTTAGTCAATAATAGCTGGCTGGATACCTTTCCATATATGCAAGCTAATTTTTTCCCTGGATCATTGCCCATGTGTGGTGAAATGGTTGAAAGATGGTGTCCAAATGAGGAAACCTCAACATGTGGGTGGATGCTCCTAGCTTTCTGGATGATGTTAAGGATGCTTGGGGTGTAGAAGTAAGGGGAACTTCTATGTTTCAAGTGGTTAAGAAGCTTGCTGAAACCAAGAAGAAGCTTAAGACTATTAATTTGGTTAATTTTAGTTGTGTGGAAACTGCTGATGCAGTTGTTGAAAAGAAGTTGGTTGTTATCCAAGCTGATTTGCAAAAAGATCCCAGGAATGAGGTATTGATTTTAGCAGAAAGAGAAGCAGGACAGGCTTATAATGATGCCCATTCAGCTAGGTTTAAATTTTTAAAGAAAAAGGCTAAGATTCACTAGTTAAAGGATGGTGATATGAATTCTTCTTATTTTCATGCCATTTTAAGGAAAAGAAGAATTCAGAATAGTGTTCACTCAATTATAGAGGAATATGGGAGTGTGGTGTCTAATCCTAGTAAGGTGTGTGATGCTTTCTTGGATTTTTATAAAGGGCTGTTGGGAACTTTAGCTAATGCAACTGGTTGTGTTCATTCTGATGTTATTAGTGAAGGCAACTGTCTTACTGCTGAGCAGGGTGAAAGATTGTGTAGAAACTTTAGTGAACAAGATGTGCAGAAAGCAGTTTGGAGTATTGAAGATGATAAAGCTCCTGGGCCAGATGGGTTTTCTAGTAAGTTATTTAAAGCTACCTGGGAAGTGACAGGTCCTGATGTTTCTAAAGCTGTGTTGGATTTCTTTGTGGATGGGAAGACTCTCAAGCAGATTAATGATACTACTCTCACTTTGATCCCTAAGGTGGAGAATGCAAATATGGTGACTTAGTTTAGGCCCATTGCCTGTTGTAATGTGTTGTATAAAATCATTTCTAAGATGATTTGTGAGAGATTGAAAGAAGTGCTCCCACAACTAATTGATTCTTGTCAAGGGGATTTTGTTGCAGGGAGATTAATCCTTGACAACATTCTGGTATGTCAAGATATGCTAAAGGGTTACAACAATGAAAGGAAGCCACCTAGATGTACTATTAAAGTGGATCTAAGGAAAGCTTATGACTTTGTTTGTTGGGACTTTATTGAGGGGATGCTGATGGCTTTAGGTTTTCCTGGAAAGTTTGTGAAGTGGATTATGCAATGTGTTAGAACTCCCTCTTTCTCTCTTATGATCAATGGTGCTCTATATGGTTTTTTTGCTGGTAAAAAGGGGATAAGACAAGGTGATCCAATGTCTCCCTTACTCTTTGTTCTTATTATGGAATATTTGACAAGAATGTTAAGGAAAATATGCAAGAAGAAGGGCTTTACGTTTCATCAAAGGTGTGAGAAACTGGCTTTAAATCATTTAATTTTTGCAGATGATTTAATGTTGTTCTGCTTTGGTAATAAGAATTTTGTTCAGTTTTTAATCAGGGCTCTCAAGACCTTTGAAAAGAGATCTGGGTTGCAGGTTAATACTGATAAGTCAGTTATCTATTTTGGAAATGTTCCCACACAGATTAAGGATGATATTTTGATGTTGTCTGGGTTTGAGACAGGTGAGATGCCTTTCAAGTATTTGGGTATTCCTTTGAATGATAAATATCTGAAAGTAAAGGACTATGATGCTCTGATTGATAAGATGATGAGTAAACTGCACTACTGGAGCACTAGAAATCTATCCTATAGTGCTAGAGCTGTTTTAGTCAATGCAGTTCTGATGAGCTTGCATATTTATTGGGCTCAGTGTATTTTGATTCCTAAAATGGTTATGCTTAGGATGGTTCAACTATGTAGAGCTTTCTTATGGGATGGGAAAGCTATTCTCACTAGATCCCCCCCCCCTTGGCATGGGATTGGATTTGCAGACCTAAGTTTGCTGGAGGTCTTGGGATCAGGGGTTGTTTAGCTTGGAATAGAGCTGCCTTGGGGAGTTATGTTTGGAAGATTGCAAAGAAGACTGATTCATTATGGGTTAAATGGGTGCATGCAGTTTATATAAAGGATCAAGATTGGTGGGATTATGTCCCTAAGAAAGATGCAGGATGGGGATGCAAGTTGTTATGCAAAGTGAAGGATGAGTTGAAAGATGGGTTTATGAGTAATAATTGGTTAAATAAGAAATATAGAATTGCAGATTGTTATAGGTGGATACAAGGTCATATGGATAAAGTGCCTTGGTTTAAATAGGTGTGGGACAGGTATAATGTTCCTAAGCACTATTTTATGGTTTGGTTAGCAATGCTGGGAAGATTGAAGACGAGAGATAAACTGGTTCAGTTTGGTGCCTGTGCAAATGATAGGTGTCTGCTTTGTGGTCTGCACACTGAAATTGTTAATCATCTGTTTTTTGATTGCATTTACATTTACAAATGCTTGAGCAAGATTTGTAGCTGGATTAATATTCCAGTTGTGCAGTATAGCATTGATAATGGTTGGAAGATTTGGAAAGATGGGTGCAAGATTAAGACTAGGCAAAATGTGTTGCTTGCTGTGTTGACTGCTGTGATTTACCAGATTTGGTTTGCCAAAAATCATGCTTTCTGGGAGAAAGCTATTATTCACCCAGACAGGATTGTTCAGGCAATTAAGATTGAAGTCTTGGGCAGATGCCAGCAAATGATTAGTAGTAAACGGTCTAGGAATGATTGTAAATGGTTGTATAGCCTCAGATGTAACTAGCTTTTCCTAGGGCGTTTACGTTTTGTTTTTCTTTTGGTTGGTTAGTGTTGTTCCTTCCCTGGCTCCCTGTGTTCTTCCTAGAAGATTATAGGGTTTCAAGGTTGGATAGGTGTTCTGGTTTCTTTGGTGAACCCTACCTAGAAGGTGGCACCTTGGGAACTAGAACCTAGGGGTGTGTGTGGCTTGTTGGTCTGGTGTAGTTTTGGAGTAGCCTGCTTGACAGGCTTACATATTTGTATATTCTAAACAGATTTTGATAGTAATATCATTGCTTACTTACCAAAAAAAAAAGAATAAAATGCAAACAGAATACATTAAAACAAAGCTTTTTGAATCAAATGAAAGTAAAAAACATTCAAACAAAGATTTTTGAATTGAATGAAAGTTAAAGGCATTCAAACCAAGCTTTTAAAATCAAATGAAAGTTAAACACATTCAAACAAAGCTTTTTTAATCAAATTAAAGTCAAACACAATTAAACAAAGCTTTTTAAATGAAAGTCATATGCATTCAAACAAATATTTTTGAATAAAACGAAATTCAAACACATTCAAACAAAGCTTCTTTATTCAAATGAAAGTCAAACACATTCAAATACAGCTTTTTGAATCGAATAAAGTTAAATGCATTCAAAATAGTAGATTGAATGAAATGAAAATCAAACACATTTAAACAAAGCTTTTTGTTTTTAACGAAGATGAAACACATTCAAATCAAGCTTTTTGAATTAAATGAAAGTCAAACACATTGAAACAGAGTTTTTTTAATCAAATTAAAATCAAACACATTCAAACAAAGCTTTTTAAATCGAATGAAAGTCATATGAATTCAAAGAAGCTAATAAAATCAAATGAAAGCTGAACACATTAAAACAAATATTTTTGAATCAATTTAAAGTAATAAAGATTCAAAAAAAGGTTTTTGAATTTAAAGAAAGTCAAATACATTCAAACAAAGCTTTTTGAATTAAATGAAATTAAAACACATTCAAACAAAGCTTTTTGAATCAAATGAAAGTTAAGCACATTCAAACAAAGGTTTGTTAATCAAAGCAATGGAAAACACATTCAAACAAAGTTTTTTTTTATCAAATTAAAGTCAAACACATTCAAACAAAGCTTTTTGAATAGAATGAAAGTCATATGCATTCAAAAAAGCTAATAAAATCAAATGAAAGCTGAACGCATTAAAACAAATCTTTTTGAATCAATTGAAAGTAATAAACATTCAAAGAAAGGTTTTTGAATCGAATGAAAGTCAAATACATTCAAACAAAGCTTTTTGAATGAAATGAAATTTAAACACATTCAATCAAAGCTTTTTGAATCAAAAGAAGTCCAAACACATTTAAACATAGCTTTTTGAATCGAATAAAGTCAAATGCATTATTTATAGTTAATTGACTAAAATAAAAGTCAAATACATTCAAACAAAGCTTTTTCATTCTAATGAATGTCAAACACATTCACATACAGCTTTTTGAATCACATGAAAGTCATTTACATTCGAAGAAGCTAGTTGAATCAAATGAAAGCTGTACACATTACAAAATATCTTTTTGAATCTATTGAAAGTCAAACACATTCAAAGAAATCTTTTTGAATCGAATAAAAGTCAAATGCATTCAATCAAAGATTTTTGAATCAAATGAAAGTCAAACACATTCAGACAATGGTTTTTTAATCAAAGGAAAGTCAAACACATTCAAACAAAGCTTTTTTTATCAAATTAAAGTCAAACACAATCAAACAAAGCTTTTTGAATCAAATGAAAGTCATATGCATTCGAAGAAGCTAATAAAATCAAATGAAAGATGAACACATTAAAACAAATCTTTTCGAATCAATTGAAAGTAATAAAGATTCAAAAAAATATTTTTGAATCAAATGAATGATAAATACTTTCAATCAAACCTTTCTGAATGACATGAAATTCAATCAAATTAAAACCTGAACACCCTAATACAAATCTTTATGAATCAATTGAAGGTCACACACATTCAAAGAAATCTTTTTGAATCGAATGAAAGTCAAACACATTGAACACAGCTTTTTGAATCGAATAAAGTCATATGCATTCAACATAATTAATTAAATGAAATGAAAGTCAAACACATTCAAACAAAGCTTTTGGAATCTCAAGAAAGTCAAACACATTCAAATAAAGCTTTTTGAATCACATGAAAGTCAAACATATTCAAACGAAGATTTGTTAATCAAAGAAAAGTCAAGCACATTCGAACAAAGCTTTTTAATTCAAATGAAAGTTTAAACATTTAAACTAAGCTTTTTAAATCAAATGAATGTCAAACACATTTAAACAATGATTTTTGAATCATAGGAAAGTTAAACACATTCAAACACATCTTTTTGAATCAAATGAGAGTCAAACACATTCAAACAAAGCTTTTTGAATCGAATGAAAGTTATATGCATTCAAAGAAGCTAATTGAATCAAATGAAAATAGAACACATTAAAACAAAGCTTTTTGAATCAAATGAAAGTCAAACACATTCGAACAAAGCTTTTTGAATCAAATGAAAGTTAATAGAATTCAAACAAAGCTTTTGGAATTAAATGAAAGTCAAACACATTCAAACAAAGATTTTTGAACCAAATGAAATTCAAACAGATTCAAACAAAGCTTTTTGAATCAAATGAAAGTTAAACACATTCAAACAAAGATTTTTTAATTGATTGAAAGTCAAATGCATACAATGAAGTTAATTAATAGAAATGAAAGTCGAACACATTCAAACAAAGTTTTTTGAATCAACTGAAAGTCTAACTCATTCAAACAAAGCTTTTTGAATCGAAGGAAAGTCAAACACATTAAAACATTGCTTTTTTATTCAAATTAAAGTCAAACACATTCAAACAAAGCTTTTTGAATCAAAGGAAAGTCAAACACATTCAAACAAAGCTTTTTTAATCAAATTAAAGTAAAACACATTCAAACAAAGTTTTTTGAATCGAATGAAAGTCATATGCATTCATAGAAGCTAATAAAATCAAGGAAAAATGGAAAAGAAGAATCCCACTTTTGCTCAGTCTTTCAAAAATAATCCCACCTTCTATTATTCCAGAAATAATCCCACCTTTAACATCAATCTTCTTTTTAACGAGCCTTGATCGGTTTTATTAGGTTGGCAACTGTTTAGAGAAGCTAACATGACAGGTGTTGCTATCTAATTGGTTGTTTTGATGATTAAAAAAATAAACTCCCACCCTTCCTTTCCTTTTACCCTCACCAGAGATAGCCTCAGTGCATGGCAGCCGGCCTGACCAACCCAACCCTCCCAGCCGAAGCCGACCATTCCCTTCCCTGCCGCCTGACCAACCCAACACCTTCCCCTTCCTTTTCCCTTTCCTCTTTTTCACTTAAACAATCTCACCCCTTTTCTTTCCCTTTTCTCCATTGAATGTACTTCAAGTTCACCATCAGAGCAGCCTGTGAGCTTTCTCTCCCCCATTAAAGCAACTTCTAAGGTAACATGGATTGTTTATATTAATAATTAAAGGGTTTATCGTCAATTCAATTGGTGATTTGGGTTAATTTAAACATTGTTAATTGTTGTGATTGGGCGACGCGATGGTGGTGACGATAGTGGACTAGCATTGAATTAGTTGAGAGAGGAGGTTACGGGGTGAGATTTTTGGGTGACAATGGTGACAACAATGGATGTTGTCGCTATGAAATGCGGGGTGAAAATGTCTCTCTTTCCTCTTATTAATTTCCAACTACTTTAACCCTCCTAAGTAGCCATGAACAATTCACAAATCCTTTCTTTTTCCTCTTATAACTCCTCCATTTTCGTCCCTGACCAGGTTTCTTTGTTTTTTTATTTCCTCTTTGTTTCTACTATATATGATTTCCTTTTTATTTTCTTAATAAATGCATTTTTATGTTTCTTGTTTGCTTTCTAGCGACTAAAATCCAATTTTCAATCTTCTTAAATTAACTGTGGAAATTTGGAGAATGTGTTTTTTTCATTTGGTTGTTGGGCGACGATAGATTTTGTTGCTGGAGGTGAGTTCCAGGTGGGGTAGTGGGCTGGTGGGGATCGATGGTTAGCATTAGTTGAAGGAGGGATGGTGGTTTTGGTGGTGGTGGGGAGGTGGCTATTGGGGAGAGGTAAGGGGGGTAATAATAGGTGCAGGGTGGTTGGAAAGGAGGTGGGCTTATTTTAATTGCCCATTAGAGTTGGGTGGCAGACTGGCAGTGGAAATGGCAGTGGTGATGGTGGAGAGGAGACATGTTTCTAAAAAAAGAAAAGAAAATTATTTAACCGGTAGAACAAGTAACAAGTGAAAGGGCTTGTTAAGAGAAGATTGATGTAAAAGGTGGGATTATTTCTGACATAATTAAAAGTGGGATTATTTCTGACATAATTAAAAGTGGGATTAGTTTTAGAAGATCGGGCAAAGGTGGGATTATTGTTTTTCATTTTTCCTAAAATTAAATAAAAGCTGAACACAATAAAACAAATCTTTTTAAATCAATTGAAAGTAATAAACATTCAAAGAATGGTTTTTGAATCGAATGAAAGTCAAATACATTCAAACAATGCTTTTTGAATGAAATGAAATTCAAACACATTCAAACAAAGCTTTTCGAATCAAATGAAAGTTAAATACATTAAAACACAGCTATTTTAATCGAATAAAGTTAAATGCATTCAACATGGTTAATTGAATGAAATGAAAGTCAAACACCTTCAAACACTAACTTTTTGAATCTAATGAAAGTCAAACACATTCAAATAAAGCTTTTTGAATCAAATGAAAGTCATATGCATTCAAAGAAGCTAGTTGAATCAAATGAAAGCTGTACACATTACAAAATATATTTTTGAATCAATTGAAAGTCAAACACATTCAAACAAACCTTTTGAATCGAATAAAAGTCAAATGCATTCAAACAATGGTTTGTTAATCAAAGGAAAATCAAACACATTTAAAAAAAGTTTTTTTATTCAAATTAAAGTCAAACACAATTAAACAAATCTTTTTGAATCGAATGAAAGTCATATGCATTCAAAGAAGCTAATAAAATCAAATGAAAGATGAATAAATTTAAACAAATCTTTTTGAATCACTTGAAAGTAATAAAGATTCAAAAAAAATGTTTTTGAATCGAATGAAAGTCAAATACATTCAAACAAAGTTTTTTGAATGAAATGAAATTTAATTACATTGAAACAAAGCTTTTTGAATCAAATGAAAGCCAAACACATTTAAACTAAGGTTTGTCAGTCAAAGCAAAGTAAAACACATTCTAACAAAGTTTTTTTAATCAAATTAAAGTCAAACACATTCAAACAAAGCTTTTTGAATCGAATGAAAGTTATATGCACTCAAAGAAGCCAATAAAATCAAATGAAAGCTGAACACATTAAAACAAATCTTTTTAAATCAATTGAAAGTAATAAACATTCAAAGAAAGGTTTTTGAATCGAATGCAAGTTAAATACATTCAAACAAAGCTCTTTGAATGAAATGAAATTCAAACACATTCAAACACGGCTTTTTGAATCAATTGAAGTCAAATGCATTTACCATAGTTAATTGAATAAAATGAAAGTCAAACACATTCAAACAAAGCTTTTTTATTCTAATGAAAGTCAAACACATTCAAATAAATCTTTTTGAATCAAATGAAAGTCATATGAACTCAAAGAAGCTAGTTGAATCAAATGAAAGCTGTATACATTACAAAAATATCTTTTTCAATCTATTGAAAGTCAAAGACATTCAAACAAATCTTTTGAATCGAATAAAAGTTAAATGCATTCAATCAAAGTTTTTTGAATCAAACGAAAGTCAAACACAATCAAACAAAGGTTTGATAATAAAAGGAAAGTCAAACACCTTCAAATAATGCTTTTCAAATTAAATTAAAGATAAATGCATTCAAACTAATCTTATAGAACCAAATGAAAGGGAAACACATTTAAACAAAGATTTTTGAACCAAATGAAATTCAAACACATTCAAACAAAGCTTTTTGAATTAAATGAAAGTTAAACACATTTAAACAAAGATTTTTAAATCAATTGAAAGTCAAATGCATACAACGAAGCTAATGATTGAAATAAAAGTCGAATACATTCCAAAAACGTTTTTTGAATCAACTGATAGTCTAACACATTCAAACAAAGCTTTTTGAATCGAAGGAAACTCAAACACATTCAAACATTGATTTTTTATTCAAATTAAAGTCAAACACATTCAAACAAAGCTTTTTAAATCCAAGGAACGTCAAAGACATTAAAACAAAGTTTTTTTTATTAAATTAAAGTCAAACACATTCAAACAAAGCTTTTTGAATCGAATGAAAGTTATACACATTCAAAGAAGCTAATAAAATCAAATGAAAGTTGAACACATTAAAACAAATCTTTTTCAATCAATTGAAAGTAATAAACATTCAAAGAAAGGGTTTTTAATCGAATGAAAGTAAAATACATTCAAACAAAGTTTTTTTTAAATGAAATGAAATTCAAACACATTCAAACACAGATTTTTGAATCGAATGAAGTCAAATGCATTCAACATAGTTAATTGAATGAAATGAAAGTCAAAAACATTTAAACAAAGCTTTTTGATTCTAATGAAAGTCAAACACATTCAAATAAAGTGTTTTGATTCAAATGAAAGTCATATGCACTCAAAGAAGCTAGTTGAATCAAATGAAAGATGTACACATTACAAAATACCTTTTTGAATCTATTGAAAGTCAAATACATTCAAACAAATCTTTTGAATTGAATAAAAGTTAAATGCATTTAATCAAAGATTTTTGAATCAAATAAAAGTCAAACACAATCAAACAAAGGTTTGATAATAAAAGGAAAGTCATACACATTCAAACAATGCTTTTTGAATCAAATGAAAAATAAATGCATTCAAACAAAGCTTTTAGAATCAAATGAAAGTCAAACACATTCAAAGAAAGATTTTTAAACCAAATGAAATTCAAACACATTCAAACAAAGCTTTTTGAATCAAATAAAAGTTAAACACATTCAAACAAAGATTTTTAAATCGATTGAAAAGCAAATGCATACAATGTAGTTAATTTATTAAAATGAAAGTCGAACACATTCAAACAAAGTTTTTTGAGTCAACTGAAAGTCTAACACATTCAAACAAAGTTTTTTTAATCGAAGGAAAGTCAATTACATTCAAACATTGCTTTTTTATTCAAATTAAAGTCAAACACATTCAAACAAAGCTTTTTGAATCAAAGGAAAGTCAAACACATTTAAACAAAGCTTTTTTAATCAAATTAAAGTCAAACACATTCGAACAAACCTTTTTGAATTTAATAAATTCATATGCATTTAAAGAAACTAATAAAATCAAATGAAAGCTGAACACATTAAAAAAAATCTTTTAGAATCAATTGATATTAATTAACATTCAAAGAAAAGTTTTTTGAATCGAATGAAAGTCAAATACATTCAAACAAAGCTTTTTGAATGAAATGAAATTCAAACACATTCAAACAAAGTTGTTTGAAACAAATGAAAGTCAAACACATTCAAACACAACTATTTGAATTGAATAAAGTCAAATGCATTCAACATAGTTAATTGAATGAAATGAAAGTTAAACACATTAAAACAAAGCTTTTTGAATCTAATGAATGTCAAACACGTTCAAATAACGCTTTTTAAATCAAATGAAAGTCATATGCATTCAAAGAAGCTAGTTTAATCAAATGAAAGGTTTACACATTTTAAAATATCTTATTGAATCAATTAAAAGTCAAACACATTCAAACAAAGCTTTTTAATTGAATAAAAGTCAAATGCATTCAATTAAAGATCTTTGAATCAAAAGAAAGTCAAACACATTCAAACAAAGGTTTGTTAATCAAAGGAAAGTCTAACACATTTAAACAAAGCTTTTATAATCAAATTAAAGTCAAACACAATCAAATAAAGTTTTTTTGAATCGAATGAAAGTCATATTCATTCAAAGAAGCTAATAAAATAAAATGAAAGATGAACACATTAAAAAACATTCTTTTTGAATCAATTGGAAGTAATACAGATTTAAAAAAAGGTTTTTAATCGAGTGAAAGTAAAATACATTCAAACAAAGCTTTTTGAATGAAATTAAATTCAAACACATTCAAACAAAGATTTTTGAATCAAAAGAAAGTCAAACACATTCAAACAAAGGTTTGTTAATCAAAAGAAAGTCAAACACAATAAAAAAAAGCTCTTATAATCAAATTAAAGTCAAACAGAATAAAACAAAGCTTTTTGAATCGAATGAAAATCATATGAATTCAAAGAAGCTAATAAAATCAAATGAAAGATGAACACATTAAAACAAATCATTTTGAATCAATTGAAAGTAATAAAGATTCAAAAAAAAGGTTTTTGAATCGAATGAAAGTCAAATACATTCAAACAAAGTTTTTTGAATGAAATGAAATTCAATCACATTCAAACAAAGCTTTTTGAATTAAATGAAAGTCAAACACATTCAAATTAAGGTTTGTTAAATAAAGCAAAGTAAAACACATTCAAACAAAGTTTTTTTAATCAAATTAAAGTCAAACACATTCAAACAAAGCTTTTTGAATCGAATGAAAGTCATATGCATTTAAAGAAGCTAATAAAATCAAATGAAAGTTGAATACATTAAAACAAATCTTTTTCAATTAATTGAAAGTAATAAATATTCAAAGAAAGGTTTTTGAATCGAATGAAAGTCAAATACATTCAAATAAAGCTTTTTCTAATGAAATGATATTCAAACATATTCAAACACAACCTTTTGAATCGAATGAAGTCAAATTCATTCAACATTGTTAATTGAATGAAATGAAAGTGAAACACATTCAAACAAAGCTTTTGGATTCTATTGAAAGTCGAACACATTCAAATAAAGGTTTTTGAATTAAATGAAAGTCATATGCATTCTAAGAAGCTAGTTGAATCAAATGAAAGCAGTACACGTTACAAAATATCCAATTGAATCTATTGAAAGTCAAACCCATTTAAACAAATCTTTTGAATCGAATGAAAGTTAAATGCATTGAATTAAAGATTTTTAAATCAAATGAAAGTCAAACACATTCAAACAAAGGTTTGATAATCAAAGGAAAGTCAAACACAGTCAAACAAATCTTTTTTAATGAAATTAAAGTCAAGAATATTCAAACAAAGCTTTTTGAATCAAATGAAAGTAAAACACATTCAAACAAAGCTTTTTAAATCAAATGAAATTCAAACACATTCAAACAAAGCATTTTGAATCGAATGAAAATTATTTGCATTCAAAGAAGCTAATTGAATCAAATGAAAACAGAACATAATAAAACAAAGTTTTTTGAATCAAATGAAAGTCAAACACATTCAAACAAAGCTTTTTGAATCGAATGAATGTTAACTGCATTCAAACAAAGCTTTTAGAATCAAATGAAAGTCAAACACAATCAGACAAAGTTTTTTGAACCAAATAAAATTCAAAGACATTCAAACAAAGCTTTTTGAATCAAATAAAGTTAAACACATTCAAAAACGATTTTTAAATCGATTGAAAGTCAAATACATACAATGAAGCTAATTGATTAAAATTAAAATCAAACACATTCAAACAAAGTTTTTTGAATCAACTAAAAGTCTAACACATTCAAACAAAGCTTTTTGAATAGAAGGAAAGTCTAACACATTCAAACATTGCTTTTTTATTCAAATTAAAGTGAAACACATTCAAACAAAGCTTTTTGAATCAAAGGAAAGTCAAACACATTCAAACAAAGTTTTTTAATCAAATTAAAGTCAAACACATTCAAACAAAGCTTTATGAATTGAATGGAACTCATATGCTTTCAAAGAAACTAATAAAATTAAATGAAAGCTGAACAGATTAAAACAAATCTTTTTGATTCAATTGATATTAATAAACATTCAAAGAAACCTTTTGAATCGAATAAAAGTCAAATGCATTCAAACAATGCATTCAAACAATGGTTTGTTAATCAAAGGAAAATCAAACACATTTAAAAAAAGCTTTTTTATTCAAATTAAAGTCAAACACAATTAAACAAATCTTTTTGAATCGAATGAAAGTCATATGCATTCAAAGAAGCTAATAAAATCAAATGAAAGATGAATAAATTTAAACAAATCTTTTTGAATCACTTGAAAGTAATAAAGATTCAAAAAAAATGTTTTTGAATCGAATGAAAGTCAAATACATTCAAACAAAGTTTTTTGAATGAAATGAAATTTAATTACATTGAAACAAAGCTTTTTGAATCAAATGAAAGCCAAACACATTTAAACTAAGGTTTGTCAGTCAAAGCAAAGTAAAACACATTCTAACAAAGTTTTTTTAATCAAATTAAAGTCAAACACATTCAAACAAAGCTTTTTGAATCGAATGAAAGTTATATGCACTCAAAGAAGCCAATAAAATCAAATGAAAGCTGAACACATTAAAACAAATCTTTTTAAATCAATTGAAAGTAATAAACATTCAAAGAAAGGTTTTTGAATCGAATGCAAGTTAAATACATTCAAACAAAGCTCTTTGAATGAAATGAAATTCAAACACATTCAAACACGGCTTTTTGAATCAATTGAAGTCAAATGCATTTACCATAGTTAATTGAATAAAATGAAAGTCAAACACATTCAAACAAAGCTTTTTTATTCTAATGAAAGTCAAACACATTCAAATAAATCTTTTTGAATCAAATGAAAGTCATATGAACTCAAAGAAGCTAGTTGAATCAAATGAAAGTTGTATACATTACAAAATATCTTTTTCAATCTATTGAAAGTCAAAGACATTCAAACAAATCTTTTGAATCGAATAAAAGTTAAATGCATTCAATCAAAGTTTTTTGAATCAAACGAAAGTCAAACACAATCAAACAAAGGTTTGATAATAAAAGGAAAGTCAAACACCTTCAAATAATGCTTTTCAAATTAAATTAAAGATAAATGCATTCAAACTAATCTTATAGAACCAAATGAAAGGGAAACACATTTAAACAAAGATTTTTGAACCAAATGAAATTCAAACACATTCAAACAAAGCTTTTTGAATTAAATGAAAGTTAAACACATTTAAACAAAGATTTTTAAATCAATTGAAAGTCAAATGCATACAACGAAGCTAATGATTGAAATAAAAGTCGAATACATTCCAAAAACGTTTTTTGAATCAACTGATAGTCTAACACATTCAAACAAAGCTTTTTGAATCGAAGGAAAGTCAAACACATTCAAACATTGATTTTTTATTCAAATTAAAGTCAAACACATTCAAACAAAGCTTTTTAAATCCAAGGAACGTCAAAGACATTAAAACAAAGTTTTTTTTATTAAGTTAAAGTCAAACACATTCAAACAAAGCTTTTTGAATCGAATGAAAGTTATACACATTCAAAGAAGCTAATAAAATCAAATGAAAGTTGAACACATTAAAACAAATCTTTTTCAATCAATTGAAAGTAATAAACATTCAAAGAAAGGGTTTTTAATCGAATGAAAGTAAAATACATTCAAACAAAGTTTTTTTTAAATGAAATGAAATTCAAACACATTCAAACACAGATTTTTGAATCGAATGAAGTCAAATGCATTCAACATAGTTAATTGAATGAAATGAAAGTCAAAAACATTTAAACAAAGCTTTTTGATTCTAATGAAAGTCAAACACATTCAAATAAAGTGTTTTGATTCAAATGAAAGTCATATGCACTCAAAGAAGCTAGTTGAATCAAATGAAAGATGTACACATTACAAAATACCTTTTTGAATCTATTGAAAGTCAAATACATTCAAACAAATCTTTTGAATTGAATAAAAGTTAAATGCATTTAATCAAAGATTTTTGAATCAAATAAAAGTCAAACACAATCAAACAAAGGTTTGATAATAAAAGGAAAGTCATACACATTCAAACAATGCTTTTTGAATCAAATGAAAAATAAATGCATTCAAACAAAGCTTTTAGAATCAAATGAAAGTCAAACACATTCAAAGAAAGATTTTTAAACCAAATGAAATTCAAACACATTCAAACAAAGCTTTTTGAATCAAATAAAAGTTAAACACATTCAAACAAAGATTTTTAAATCGATTGAAAAGCAAATGCATACAATGTAGTTAATTTATTAAAATGAAAGTCGAACACATTCAAACAAAGTTTTTTGAGTCAACTGAAAGTCTAACACATTCAAACAAAGTTTTTTTAATCGAAGGAAAGTCAATTACATTCAAACATTGCTTTTTTATTCAAATTAAAGTCAAACACATTCAAACAAAGCTTTTTGAATCAAAGGAAAGTCAAACACATTTAAACAAAGCTTTTTTAATCAAATTAAAGTCAAGCACATTCGAACAAACCTTTTTGAATTTAATAAATTCATATGCATTTAAAGAAACTAATAAAATCAAATGAAAGCTGAACACATTAAAAAAAATCTTTTAGAATCAATTGATATTAATTAACATTCAAAGAAAAGTTTTTTGAATCGAATGAAAGTCAAATACATTCAAACAAAGCTTTTTGAATGAAATGAAATTCAAACACATTCAAACAAAGTTGTTTAAAACAAATGAAAGTCAAACACATTCAAACACAACTATTTGAATTGAATAAAGTCAAATGCATTCAACATAGTTAATTGAATGAAATGAAAGTTAAACACATTAAAACAAAGCTTTTTGAATCTAATGAATGTCAAACACGTTCAAATAACGCTTTTTAAATCAAATGAAAGTCATATGCATTCAAAGAAGCTAGTTTAATCAAATGAAAGGTTTACACATTTTAAAATATCTTATTGAATCAATTAAAAGTCAAACACATTCAAACAAAGCTTTTTAATTGAATAAAAGTCAAATGCATTCAATTAAAGATCTTTGAATCAAAAGAAAGTCAAACACATTCAAACAAAGGTTTGTTAATCAAAGGAAAGTCTAACACATTTAAACAAAGCTTTTATAATCAAATTAAAGTCAAACACAATCAAATAAAGTTTTTTTGAATCGAATGAAAGTCATATGCATTCAAAGAAGCTAATAAAATAAAATGAAAGATGAACACATTAAAAAACATTCTTTTTCAATCAATTGGAAGTAATACAGATTTAAAAAAAGGTTTTTAATCGAGTGAAAGTAAAATACATTCAAACAAAGCTTTTTGAATGAAATTAAATTCAAACACATTCAAACAAAGATTTTTGAATCAAAAGAAAGTCAAACACATTCAAACAAAGGTTTGTTAATCAAAAGAAAGTCAAACACAATCAAAAAAAGCTCTTATAATCAAATTAAAGTCAAACAGAATCAAACAAAGCTTTTTGAATCGAATGAAAATCATATGAATTCAAAGAAGCTAATAAAATCAAATGAAAGATGAACACATTAAAACAAATCATTTTGAATCAATTGAAAGTAATAAAGATTCAAAAAAAAGGTTTTTGAATCGAATGAAAGTCAAATACATTCAAACAAAGTTTTTTGAATGAAATGAAATTCAATCACATTCAAACAAAGCTTTTTGAATTAAATGAAAGTCAAAAACATTCAAATTAAGGTTTGTTAAATAAAGCAAAGTAAAACACATTCAAACAAAGTTTTTTTAATCAAATTAAAGTCAAACACATTCAAACAAAGCTTTTTGAATCGAATGAAAGTCATATGCATTTAAAGAAGCTAATAAAATCAAATGAAAGTTGAATACATTAAAACAAATCATTTTCAATTAATTGAAAGTAATAAATATTCAAAGAAAGGTTTTTGAATCGAATGAAAGTCAAATACATTCAAATAAAGCTTTTTCTAATGAAATGATATTCAAACATATTCAAACACAACCTTTTGAATCGAATGAAGTCAAATTCATTCAACATTGTTAATTGAATGAAATGAAAGTGAAACACATTCAAACAAAGCTTTTTGATTCTATTGAAAGTCGAACACATTCAAATAAAGGTTTTTGAATTAAATGAAAGTCATATGCATTCTAAGAAGCTAGTTGAATCAAATGAAAGCAGTACACGTTACAAAATATCCAATTGAATCTATTGAAAGTCAAACCCATTTAAACAAATCTTTTGAATCGAATGAAAGTTAAATGCATTGAATTAAAGATTTTTAAATCAAATGAAAGTCAAACACATTCAAACAAAGGTTTGATAATCAAAGGAAAGTCAAACACAGTCAAACAAATCTTTTTTAATGAAATTAAAGTCAAGAATATTCAAACAAAGCTTTTTGAATCAAATGAAAGTAAAACACATTCAAACAAAGCTTTTTAAATCAAATGAAATTCAAACACATTCAAACAAAGCATTTTGAATCGAATGAAAATTATTTGCATTCAAAGAAGCTAATTGAATCAAATGAAAACAGAACATAATAAAACAAAGTTTTTTGAATCAAATGAAAGTCAAACACATTCAAACAAAGCTTTTTGAATCGAATGAATGTTAACTGCATTCAAACAAAGCTTTTAGAATCAAATGAAAGTCAAACACAATCAGACAAAGTTTTGAACCAAATAAAATTCAAAGACATTCAAACAAAGCTTTTTGAATCAAATAAAGTTAAACACATTCAAAAACGATTTTTAAATCGATTGAAAGTCAAATGCATACAATGAAGCTAATTGATTAAAATTAAAATCAAACACATTCAAACAAAGTTTTTTGAATCAACTAAAAGTCTAACACATTCAAACAAAGCTTTTTGAATAGAAGGAAAGTCTAACACATTCAAACATTGCTTTTTTATTCAAATTAAAGTGAAACACATTCAAACAAAGCTTTTTGAATCAAAGGAAAGTCAAACACATTCAAACAAAGCTTTTTAATCAAATTAAAGTCAAACACATTCAAATAAAGCTTTATGAATTGAATGAAACTCATATGCTTTCAAAGAAACTAATAAAATTAAATGAAAGCTGAACAGATTAAAACAAATCTTTTTGATTCAATTGATATTAATAAACATTCAAAGAAAGGTTTTTGAATCGAATGAAAGTCAAATACATTCAAACAAAGCTTTTTGAATAAAATGAAATTCAAACACATTCAAACAAAGCTTTTTAAATCAAATGAAAGTCAAACACGTTAAAACACAACTTTTTGAATAGAATAAAGTCAAACACCGTACTTGGATGAAATGAAAGTCAAACACATTCAAACAAAGATTTTTGAAATGAAAGTCAAACACATTCAAACAAAGATTTTTGATTCTAATGATAGTCAAACACATTCAAATATAGCTTTTTGAATAAAATGAAAGTCATATGATTTCAAAGAAGCTAGTTGAATCAATTGAAAGTTGTACACATTACAAAATATCTTTTTAAATCAATTGAAAGTCAAACACATTCGAACAAATCTCTTGAATCAAATGAAAGTCAAATGCATTGAATCAAAGATTTTTTAGAATAAAATGAAAGCCAAATACATTCAAAAAAAGGTTTGATAATCAAAGGAAAGTCAAACATAGTCAAACAAACTTTTTTAATCAAATTAAAGTCAAGAATATTCAAACAAAGCTTTCTGAAATAAATGAAAGTAAAACACATTCAAACATAGCTTTTTGAATCAAATGAAAGTCAAACACATTCAAACAAAGCTTTTGGAATCGAATGAAAGTTATATGCATTCAAAGAAGCTAATTAAATCAAATGAAAACAAAACACATTAAAACAAAGCTTTTTGAATCAAATGAAAGTCAATCACATTCAAACAAAGCTTTTTGAATCGAATGAATGTTAACTGCATTTAAACAAAAATTTTAAAATCAAATGAAAGTCAAACACATTCAAACAAAGATTTTTGAACCAAATGAAATTCAAACACATTCAAAAAAAGCTTTTTGAATCAAATGAATGTTAAACACGTTCAAACAAAGATTTTTGAATCAAATGAAAGTCAAACACATTCAAACAAAGCTTTTTGAATCGAATGAAAATTATTTGCATTCAAAGAAGCTAATTGAATCAAATGAAAACAGAACACATTAAATCAAAGCTTTTTGAATCAAATTAAAGTCAAACACATTCGAACTAAGCTTTTTGAATCGAATAAAAGTTAATAGAATTCAAACAAAGCTTTAAGAATCAAATGAAAGTCAAACACATTCAAACAAATATTTTTGAACCAAATGAAATTCAAACACATTCAAACAAAGCTTTTTGAATCTAATGAAAGTTAAACACATTCAAACAAAGATTTTTAAATCGATTGATAGTCAAATGCATACTGTAGGGAATATTTCAAGCTTTAATCCCACTAGCTTGAACCCCACTGTGATCATACACTAAAGTACAGTGGCGTCCAAAAGGGAAGAAGATAGAGCAAAAGAGCCGCCAACAAGTTTTAGGAACTTGTAAACCGTTCACGAGGTGAAGGTTACACCCCTTAATGATCCAAGAGATCGTCAACTCCATAAGGTCTAGAACCAAATAAGGGTTCGGGTATTAAGGTAAAAATCCAACCTAAAAGAGATTGAACCTGCCCTAATAATAGGCCTCAACTTTATTCTGATCGTATTCATGTGCGCTTTCTGACTAACATGCAATCAATAGGATTAACCCTAAACCTGTTTATCTATGTTGGTTGAATATTAATGCACAAATAAACCTATTATTGGCGATCACTTGAAATTATAACCATAATAAACCCTAAACAAGATTATTAATATCTTATTAAGCGTGATTACAAGTACCAATTTCCTTTAAACATGTAATAAAGGTGTGATCAAGCAATAACAATAAATATAATCAAGCAATATAATAATAATATCATGAATAATAAAATTATAATCATAACAATAATAATCATAAATAAAATAATCATCATCGAAATAATAATAATAATATAATGATAATAATAAATTATGATTATGATAATATCATCATAAATAATAATAATAATAATAATAATATTCATAATCATCATAAATTATAACAATTATAATCATAATCATGTTCATGTTAATATTAAAGCATAATAATAATAGCAAGATCCTAGGCATGATACTAACAAGATTAATAACAAACTCTAGCATGTTACTAAGCAATAAAAATCAAATCTTTAACCCTAACATGATACTAACAATCATAAATATTAGGAAGAACATAGGAAGCATCGCAAGAATCATATTTAATATAAAAATTACCCTAGACATGATACTAGGAATATCATAATAACAATATAAACATGATTTATACATCATAACATCAATTAAAACCAATTAAAGTACTTACATTGATGCTTCGTACCTCTTTCTAATAACAAAATACACACTTTAGTAACTTCAAGGAAAATAATAAACAAACAATTAAATTAAATAATTGAAAGAGATATTTGGGACTAAACCCTTGAAAATATAAACCTTTCACTTCTAGGGCGAAGGCAACTTCGAATATGGCTAGGTGTTTCAAGATCTTGTGAATGCGGAATTTTGTATATAAAAAAACAGTTTAAAGAAGAACGATGAATGAATGCTAATTAAAACTGATTGTAGATCATGAGAATTGGTGAATGATTAAGAGAGAATTAGAGAATTAATGATTGCGAATAAAAACTGAATGTAGGTGTTAATTCGTGAATGAAAACGGAGTTTTTAATACGATATTTATAGAGAAAATCAGCCAAAAAGATAAATTAAACAAAACAGAGTCTGACGCATAAAAAACCAGAGCTGGCGCCAACCCTGGCTAGCTGGCGCCAGGCACCAACACTAGCGCCAGGCGCTAGGCCTGGTTCTAGGTGCTAAGGCCTGGGGTCAGACACCAAGCTTAAATTTAACGCGTTTTCGAAAATTAGATAAGTTTTCCGTACTGGAGGATAAAATCATATAATTCCCTCGAAAATGCTATTTGATTTTGATTAAAACTCTAAAAAGTCAACAAAAGTCAATTTATCAATGCTAATTGAATTAGGAATGAAAAGAACCTTCTAGAAGATTCTAGAAGACTAAATCATTCCTAATTGCATTAGGAATGATAAATCATATTAGGCCCTCCCCTATATCATTAAGCCGTATATAAAGCTCAAACCGGGCCCAATTTAGTAAATTGGCCATAACTTCCTCAATATTCATCGGAATTGGGCTTATAATATATCGTTGGAAAGTTCTTTGAAAGCCCCATCCAACTATTCTACTATTGGACCCATATCATTGACTAACCAAACTGGATTGGCTGTTTTCTTAGAAATAAGTTTTCAAAAACAGAGAGAAGAGAAAAGAAAATAAAACATTCCGCAACACTACACTTTCCACACTTTCGCTTCATTCAATAATGATTCGACGTGAATGGTACTCATCACCGGGTTTGGTTTCAGGGAGACACAAATGGGTGTCTACAGAAACCCCCACTTTGACTGAGTTTGGAGAATGATTCAGAACGTTCTGCGATCCTAAATCAATCTTGCAACGCCGATACCTGCAAACTAGCGTTAGTTGAACAGATAAAAGAGTTAAGAAACGCGTATCTTGCACCGTCGAGCACACGTCTCTATGCCAATTGTTTCTAAAAGTAACCAATTGTTTTGATGACCTCTACAAGCTAGAGAATGCCATCCCGCTTGAAAACCGCTACGCCCGTAACTGCTTCCAAATTAGGAGATTGTTTCGCCTAAAACGGTCCTCCTCCGCTATGATAATATTCCACATCCAAGGGAATACTATCGAAGACTACTTCTCTTGAAGCAATCCATAGTTGTTTGTGACAACTCTCCACAATCTAGGGAATGCCACCTTGCTGTTTCGATGTTCACTCGTCTCTGAACACAGAGCTTCTTTTTGATATGACTCCAATTTCCACTGTGATAGTCTTCGAAAAGATCACTGCTTTTTAATCTTTAATGCTGCTTTGCCAGTACGTCGGCGCTTTGCTGCTTGTGAACCAGTATGTCGACAATCCTCTTTTATTTTAGGAATAGTTGCCAACACAACTCTTGTATGATGTATGACAATCCGATTTAGGGAAAGTTGTCAATTCCACGTAACAATCCATCCTTGGAAATATTGCTACGATGAAGCGACAATCCGTATCTCGGAAAATTTGCCAAAATTCAATTTATGGAAAAGTTGCCAATGCTTCGTAACAATCTTTCATAAGAACTTTGCTATGATCGACAATCCACATCTTGGAATATAACTCTTGAAAGCAATCCACCTTGGAAATTTGCCAACGCTATGCGACAATCCTTTTAGGAAAATATTGCCACTATTGACAATCCGCGTCTTGGAAAATTTGCAAAAAAAGAGTCGACCGACAATTTACTTCGGAAAAATTTGCCACTTATTAAAATGAATGACAATCCACGTTGAGGAACTTTGCCGAAATTTATGATGAATAGAGTCCTACGACAATCCTTTGGGAAATTTTTCCATAGGGAACTGGGTGTATGACAATTAAGTCTCGGAAAACTTGCCAGCGATCTATGAATGTATGACAATCCGAACTTGGAAAAACTTTCCAATAAAGAAGGAGCACGACAATCCATGCTTGGAAACTTTGCCAGAGATGACAATCCAATCTTGGAAAAATTGTCGTTGAAGAAGATGCACGACAATCCATATTTCGGAAATATTGTCAGTTGGGGATGACAATCCAATTTTGGAAAAATTGTCGTTCAAGAAGAATGCGCGACAATCCATATTTGGAAATATTGTCGTTTAAGTGCTTGCTTTTGAACCGATTGTAATGAGCCAGTGTTTTAGGCGCTTAAGCTAAGTGAGACGATCTTTCGTCAGGTCGATCACTTATTGCAATTGTAATCAAATTGACTACTTAATGATGTCAAATTGCTTATAGGGGCTAACTGGCATACCAAGGAACCCGAAATTGCTGTATGAGGTCGAAATCACCTTTCTGAGAGGCTTCGAGCTCTATCGTTGCTGAAAGGATTTAGCGCCAGGAATTGGAGTAGTGTCTTCCCTATTCTGCTGCACCTGTATTTATTTTTACTATAGTACTTTTCCAATTTCTTTAATCATCTTAGGGTTGACCTAAGGTTTAATGTCGATTGACTTTATTAACTTGACACGACTCAAGGTATAAACTTGACTCGCTGATTGACTGACTCGAGGTTGACTCGACTCGAAGTGAAATGACACATATGTTAGACTCAAATCAAAGTGATATGACACGACATGACTCAATGTGTACATGACTCGTGTGTGCATTGTAATGTGATCGTGAGACTCGAAAATGCAAAAAAGTAAAAATTTTCCGTCATTTTTGTGGAGGGTTCCGACTTTCTCCCGAAAAGGAAAGACGCGAAAAAGAATCGAAAGTTTGAAGATGCATGTTGAATGATCTTAGTCAAATGTTGTTTGATACTATCTCTCAAGGTGCAAGGATTAATCCATCCTAGGCTATCTCAGCTGTTGACTCAATGATGAAAGTATTTGGGTAACTTAGGAACGAAGGCTAAGCACTTCATACTTCGTGATGCAATGATGATTATGATTCACGAGCGATGAGCGATGTGACAAGGCATGCTTCAATGTTACGATTTCATGACAAAGGGTTCCTAAGGGAAGTATATTTGGTCATGTATCTGTGCGGTGTGTGAAAGTGACACTAAAGTTAGGCGGCAAGGGCTAAGTGTGTGGAGAAAATATTATTGAAAAGAGTCCAATGGTGGTGACTCTTAGGCTAGGTAAGCTAATGATGTAGGGATCAAGCCCTCAATTCAAGCTCTAAATGAATAGGGATGAGCATTGGAGTTCCCTTGATATGATCATGGTGTGAGTGTGTGAATGTGAATATGAATGCATTTTTATTACGGCCACACCTCGATGTGAGGTTGCCTACGTATCCGTTAGGAATCAGGCCGAACGTAGATCTAGCCGAACCTCGCACAAGTGTGTATACCTCAAAAAGGTTTTTTTAAGGGTTGTAACGTGGTTAGGCTAAAGGTTTGAAGAAGAAGGGGATAAAGGTTCAAGACCCTCGATAAGCCCCCAAGGTGTGCAACCTTGCTTTTGAATATTTGTTTTTATACTTGAGGTCCTACTCTTTTTTATCTCTCTTTTATCTTTTGCTTTAACATCTATTTTACTTTCATAAGTGTGGGCAATCCCGATCATGCGGTCTATCACTCACTTGGCATTCATGTTTCTCAGGCACGGTACCGAGCACTCGATAAGAGACGCAATCTGAGACGTGTTCTTATCGAAGATATTTTCATATCAAAGACATTGGAACACTTGCCCTTTTGTACACTTTATTTATTTTTTGTTATTTTTGCTATTTTTATCTCTTGAATTTGCTCAAGCTTTCTTAAGAATTGCAAAAGTTGCACACCATCCCATCCCAAGGATAGATAGATGTAGGTGGAAAAAAGAAAGGTCTATCGTTAGACGAGGCTCAAAGTGGTTCACCAAAATAAGATGTATAGTTAAAGGGTGAAAGGTAATATAATGTGGCTACAAGGGGTGCCTCAAATCATTGGTATACCTTGTGCTTAATTCGGTATGGAATTTTTTTTTTTTAAACGCAATATAATGAAATGATCATATATAAGGAAATAAATTCTCATTTTATTAAAAAGGGGAAAAGGAAAAAACTATAAAATTAATCTAAAGGAAAATAAAAGGTGTCTATGCTAGACTTATGGGGGAAAGGAAAAAATGAAAAAGAAATAGAAAAAGAGGTCATGAAATCTTGTCGTTGAAGCTCGCCTCTGTCTTGTGTTGTTTTCTCCGACGTCATCCAGTCTTCTCGCTGGCTAGAGGCAATGGGATCTTATTTGCCTCTATGAGATCTTGAATGAGGTTTTTAAACCTATAGCATTCATCAAGAGTATGACCGCCCCTTGATGGTACTTGTAATTGGAATTTGGATTCCATCTCAAAGATCGATTTTCTGGTGTGGGATCCTCGGTAGGGCCAATAGGTTTGATTAATCCTCGATTGTAAAGACGGTCGAAAGCAGCATCGTAGGTCATTCCAATGGATGTGAACTCTCGCCTGGGTTTTCTTTTAGATCCTTGATTGTCCACGGCTAAGACACCATTATGGTCAAAGGCACTAACATTATTACTAGAGTGCTCGTTTTCGGAAGAAGAAGGATTGTCGTTCTTCTTTCCTTTCCAGCCACCGTGGTTACTATTGTTAGTAGCTTTTTGCTTTGCGAGGTCGTCTTCGATTTCAATTCCGATGTCATAAACGGCCTTGAAAGTATTCAAGTTGTGTTGATATTTTAAGTGCTTTGACTACTTTTCTTGAAGATTCTTGATAAACATCCTCACAGACTCCTTTTCGGTGGGGACCTCAATCATCTTGGCGGAAGTTTCCCTCCATTTATTAAAGAAAGAAGTAAAACCTTCATTCTCTTTTTGTCTTAGCATCTCAAGTTGTCTATGATCGGTTTCAAATTGAATATTGCACTTGTACCTATCAACGAAAGCGTTTACTATCGATTTCCAGGTAGAGGTTTTCTCCTTGACAAGGGAGAAGTACCATTGTTAGCAAACAGTTTCAAGAGATAGTACGAACAGAGAGGGAAAAACCTTCTTATCGATACCCTTAATACTCATTATGGTTTCAAAAGCTCTTAGATGAAAGTAAGGATTATATGTTGCCTTGAATTTTGGGATGTCGTTGGCATTGAACTTCTGCGGAAGAAGATCTTTGTCCACCGAGACCCCTTGTGATGTAAGCTCTTGAAACTTGTAGTCGCTAGACAACTTACTTAGACTCTCTTGCATGAGGTCCATCTGTTGTTGCTTCATGGGATCATCAATCTTGAGTGCGAGAAGCTTCAGTGTCTCAGTCACAGTAGCCACTTGGTTCTTAAGATCATTGACTTCTTCTTGTGTTGCCATTAATTTCCTGGAATGTAGATAAACCAAAAGTATCTTCTTAGCCTTCCTCTTTTGACAAATCGGTTTATCAAAAATTGAGACTTGAATAAAGAGGTTGTCCTTGATTAATCGCCTTTCTCTCCTTGACCAAGTACTGTAGAAAAGGAATTTGAGGATATTTATTGTTAATTATTTGACTCAAACTTTATTCAACATGCAATGGATGGAGGAAGTGAAGAAAAATTGGAATAGAATGTGAAGAAGATTTAGATGGATGGATATGAAGAATTAGGAGTAGAATGTACCCCCAACTCAAATGACGGAAAGACCGACTCATGCATGAACCTAAGACATGGTCAAGGTGATGTGCACTCAAAGTGTGTGCTAAGACTAGTGAGTGTAGGTGGCATGTTAAGACTCATGTCATGACCATGTGGCTAGACTATGTGACTAGACTCGATCATTGACTCAAATAATTACTATTGACAGCAAAATTTAACCAAATTAATTAGCAAACTGATTAATCAGACTCTAAGTGATGACCCAACCAATAATCCGAACTGTCAGCCAAACGACAGGACTGGCGTCACATCGTAGAGCTTGGCGCCAGACGACAGAGCTGTCGTCAGGCGCTACACTCCATAATGTGGCGCTACAGCTCAGACCTTGGCGCCAATATTAGAGCTTCGATCTAGGATTGTTTTCGGTGTTATTAGTCAATTGAGGTATACCTAAACGTACTAGGTCAATTCCGATTAAAATATTAGACTTTAATGACTCAAATTAATTAATTAATTAGGCAAAGTTCTTTAAGCCATTAATTTATTTAATTTTGACAGAAGTCAAACAAATGGTTAAGTGAAACATAGAATATATATGCACAACAAAATAATGCACAATTAGTCAAGTAGGCACAATATGATGCAATGAGTTTGCAACCTAACCATGGCTCTAGTTCTCTAAAGTTCGGGATATGGTTTAGTCAAAGAGGGTCCATGGTTAATTGTCCAGATGCACCGCGCGGAAGCCTAACCGTGAAGGGTTGGCGCGAGTGGATGGGACACCGCGAGTTTTAGAAAAAACTTGCTTCCATGGTTTGGTGAATTCAACATCTCGGATGTACCCTTTGTTGCACGGAGCGTTCAATCGGGTAGATGGAGCATGAATTCCCAGAGGGTTATGTCCATATGTAGAACACATATGGGTTTCGGAAAAGTGAGAAAAAATTCAATCAGGAAGTAGGATCAATCAAACAATACGAAAAACCGGTTGAAATTAGAACGCATATTTCTAGCTCGGTATTGGGGGAAATTGGCGCCAGCAATCAGAGAATGGCGCCAGATTTTAACTGTAGCGCCTGGCGCCAATACTAGCGTTTCGCGCTACAACTAAAACACTGGCGCCAAACTCTGGCCCCTGACGCTAATTCCCACATGCCTCAGGAGCTTTCTATGCTCGATAAAATTTTCCAGTTTTGCGCGGTGTTATTTAAGTCCTAGTTGTGAATGATATTTCTCAAATTTCCTACGTGTAAAATCCTATATTTTTAACTCATTAAGGATGGTCTTTCCAATGAGATCTTTTTTATGCATATGACAATAATGTTAATCAAAATTACGCACATGAAATACTAGCTTGAACCCCAATGTGATCCTCCCCAGTGGAGTCGCCAAAAAACTGTAGGGATTATTTCAAGATTTAATCCCACTAGCTTGAACCCCACTATGATCATACACTAAAGTACGGTGGCGTCCAAAAGGGAAGAAGATAGAGCAAAAGAATCGCTAACAAGTTTTAGGAACTTGTAAACCGTTTACGAGGTGAAGGTTACACCCCTTAACGATCCAGGAGATCGTCAACTCCAATAGGTCTGGAACCATGACTGGTAGTTCGGGGATGAAGGTACAAATACAACCTAAAAGAGATTGAACCTGCCCTAATAAGAGGCCTCTACTTTATTCTGATCGTATTCATGTGTGCTTTCTGACTAACATGCAATCAATAGGATTAACCCTAAACCTGTTTATCTATGTTGGTTGAATATTAATGCACAAATAAACCTATTATTGGCGATCACTTGAAATTATAATCATAATTAACCCTAAACAAGATTATTAATATCTTATTAAGCGTGATTACAAGTACCAATTCCCTTTAAACATGTAATAAAGGTGTGATCAAGCAATAATAATAAATATAATCAAGAATCATAATAATAATATCATGAATAATAAAATTATAATCATAACAATAATAATCATAAATAAATAATCATCATCGAAATAATAATAATAATAATAATAATAATAATAATAATAATATAATGATAATAATAAATTATAATTATAATAATATCATCATAAATAATAATAATAATATTCATAATCATCATAAATTATAACAATTATAATCATAATCATGTTCATGTTAATATTAAAGCATAATAATTATAGCATGATCCTAGGCATGATACTAACAATATTAATAACAAACCCTAGCATGTCACTCAGCAATAAAAATCAAATCTTTAACCCTAACATGATACTAACAATCATAAATATTAGGAAGAACATAGGAAGCATCGCAGGAATCATATTTAATATTAAAATTACCCTAGACATGATACTAGGAATATCATAATAACAATATAAACATGATTTCTACATCATAACATCAATTAAAACCAATTAAAGTACTTACTTTGATGCTTCGTACCTCTTTCTAATAACAAAATACACATGTTAGTAATTTCAAGGAAAATAATAAATAAACAATTAAATTAAATAATTAAAAGAGAGATTTGAGACTATACCCTCAGAAATATAAACCTTTCACGTCTAGGGCGAAGGCAACTTCGAATATGGCTAGGTGTTTCTAGATCTTGTGAATGCGAAATTTTGTATATAAAAACAAAGTTTAAAGAAGAACGATGAATGAATGCTAATTAAAACTGATTGTAGATCATGAGAATTGGTGAATGATTAAGAGAGAATTAGAGAATTAATGATTTCGAATGAAAACTGATTGTAGGTGTTAATTCGTGAATGAAAACGGAGTTTTTAATACGATATTTATAGAGAAAATCAGCCAAAAAGATAAATTAAACAAAACAGAGTCTGACGCATAAAAAACAGAGCTGGCACCAACCCTGGCTAGCTGGCGCCAGGCACCAACACTAGCGCCAGGAGCCAAGGCCTGGGGTTAGACGCCAAGCTTAAATTTAACGCGTTTTCGAAAAATCAGATAAGTTTGCCGTACTGGAGAATAAAATCATATAATTCCCTCGAAAATGCTATTTGATTTTGATTAAAACTCTAAAAAGTCAACAAAAGTCAATTTATCAATGCTAATTGAAATAGGAATGAAAAGAACCTTCTAGAAGACTAAAACCATTCCTAATTGCATTAGGAATGATAAATCATATTAGGCCCTCCCCTAGATCATTGGGCCTTATATAAAGCTCAAACCGGGCCCAGTTTAGTAAATTGGCCGTAACTTCCTCAATATTCATCGGAATTGGGCTTATAATATATCGCGGGAAAGGTCTTTGCAAGCCTCATCCAACTATACTACTATTGGACCCATATCATGGACCAACCAAACTGGATTGGCTGTTTTATTTAAAATAAGTTTTCAAAAACGGAGAGAAGAGAAAAGAAAATAAAACTTTCCGCAACACTAGGCTTTCCACACTTTCGCTTCATTTGATTATGATTCGACGTGAAAGGTACTCATCTCCGGGTTTGGTTTTGGGGAGACACAAATGGGTGTCTAGACAAACAATGAAGCTAATTGATAAAAATAAAAGTCGAACACATTCAAACAAAGTTTTTTGAATCAACTGAAAGTCTAACACATTCAAACAAAGCTTTTTGAATCGAAGGAAAGTCAAACACATTCAAACATTGCTTTTTTATTCAAATTAAAGTGAAACACATTCAAACAAAGCTTTTTGAATCAAAGGAAAGTAAAACACATTCAAACAAAGCTTTTTTCATCAAATTAAAGTCAAACACATTCAAACAAAGCTTTTTGAATTGAATGAAACTCATATGCATTCAAAGAAACTAATAAAATCAAATGAAAGCTGGACAAATTAAAACAAATCTTTTTGAATCAATAAATATTAATAAACATTCAAAGAAAGGTTTTTGAATCGAATGAAAGTTAAATACGTTCAAACAAAGCTTTTTAAATGAAATGAAATTCAAACACATTCAAACAAACCTTTTTGAATCAAATGAAACTCAAACAATTTAAAACACAACTTTTTGAATAGAAGAAAGTCAAATGCATTTATCATAGTTATTTGGATGAAATGAAAGTCAAACACATTCAAACAAAGCATTTTTATTCTAATGATAGTCAAACACATTCGAATATAGCTTTTTAAATCAAATGAAAGTCATATGATTTCAAAGAAGCTAGTTGAATCAAATGAAAGTTGTACACATTACGAAATATCTTTTTAAATCAATTGAGAGTGAAGCTCATTCAAACAAATCTTTTGAATCAAATGAAAGTTAAATGCATTCAATCAAAGATTTTAGAATAAAATAAAAGCCAAATACATTCAAACAAAGCTTTTGGAATCGAATGAAATTTATATGCATTCAAAGAAGCTAATTGAATCAAATGAAAACATAACACATTAAAACAAAGCTTTTTGAATCAAATTAAAGTCAATCACATTCAAATAAAGCTTTTTGAATCGAATGAATGTTAACTGCATTCAAACAAAGCTTTTAAAATCAAATGAAAGTCAAACACATTCAAACAATGATTTTTGAACCAAATGAAATTCAAACACATTCAAACAAAGCTTTTTGAATCAAATGAAAGTTAAACACGTTCAAACAAAGATTTTTGAATCAAATGAAAGTCAAACACATTCAAACAAAGCTTTTTGAATCGAATGAAAATTATTTGCATTCAAAAAAGCTAATTGAATCAATTGAAAACAGAACACATTAAAACAAATCTTTTTGAATCAAATGAAATTCAAACACATTCAAACAAAGCTTTTTGAATCGAATGAAATTTAATAGAATTCAAACAAAGCTTTTAGAATCAAATGAAAGTAAAACACATTCAAACAATGATTTTTGAGCCAAATTAAATTCAAACACATTCAAACAAAGCTTTTTGGATCAAATCAAAGTTAAACACATTCAAACAAAGATTTTTAAATCGATTGAAAGTCAAATGCATACAATGAAACTAATTGACTAAAATAAAAGTCGAACACATTCAAACAAAGTTTTTTGAATCAACTGAAAGTCTAACACTTTCAAACAAAGCTTTTTGAATCGAAGGAAAGTCAAACACATTCAAACATTGCTTTTTTATTCAAATTAAAGTCAAACACATTCAAACAAAGCTTTTTGAAGCAAAGGAAAGTCAAACACATTCAAACAAAGCTTTTTTAATCAAATTAAACTCAAACATTCAAACAAACCTTTTTGAACTTAATGAAACTCAAATGCATTCAAAGAAACTAATAAAATCAAATGAAAGTTGAACACATTAAAACAAATCTTTTTGAATCAATTGATATTAATAAACATTCTAAGAAAGTGTTAGAGCTCTCTCAGCACAAATGTGGCTTCTACTAGATAATATGAAACCGATACCTCATAAAGATAAGCAATATATGGGATAGACAAATAACCACTATGAAGGAAATAATAAATATAAGAAAAAACTTTCTTAATGCTAAAACTTTGACGTAAAAAATGAATAATTATTTTTTAAAAAACTATTTCTACATTGTGATTCTGCATATTTATAATGAATATAATGCTAATTAAACAATGATTCAGATTATTTCTCTAACAATCACTAATATTGTTTCTTTTAATTAGCAAATTAAAAAAACTAAACAAAAGGTAATCGTACCTATTACCCTCCTTATATTTCTCTCCTCCAATTAGTTCCTTAATTTTCTCACAAATCTCCACCTCGTTCATAATTTGAAAAACATTCAAATATTGGACGAACAAATTGCGTAGGTCGTATCCGGTTGCACCATTTTACAATGGCTGCCTACGTACCCTCGACCGGGATCAAACTAATCGTAGTTCCACTTATTTCTTCATGTAGTAACTACCATGAAACAATATTGAGCAATTCCAAACAATGTTGGAACTTACTTTCTGAGACAACTTTGGTCAATATGTCTGCAGGGTTTTCATTTGTATGCACCTTCATAAGAGAAATACTACCTTCCTCTATGACATCTCATACAAAATTATACCTTACATCTATATGTTTGGTACGAGCATGATGAACCTGGTTTCTGGCCAAATGAATAGCACTTTGGCTATCACAATTCAGATTCACACAATCTTGTCTCAACCCCAAATCATCTAGAAGTCCCCACAACCATAAAGCTTCCTTAAATCCTTCTGCCATTGCCATGTACTCGACTTCTGTCGTAGATAGAGCCACTGTAGCCAGTAACATTGATCGCCAACTAACCGGAGCACCATGTATTTTAAACACATAACCAGTAGTAGATCGTCTTCTATCTAAATCACCAGCATAATCCGAGTCAACAAAGCCACTTATTTGACATGTATCTCCACCAAAGCATAAGCCTTTGTCAGTGGTACCTTTCAAGTACCGTAAAATCCATTTCACTGCTTCCCAATGTGCTTTACCTGGGTTCGCTATGAACCTACTAACAACACTGAATGCTTGTGAAATGTATGGACGTGTATACACCATAGCGTACATTAAGCTACCAACTGCACTAGCATAAGGTACATTATCCATGTATGCCTTATCTTCCGCTGTAGTGGGAGATTGTTTACCAGAGAGTCTAAAATGTGGAGCCAATGGAGTCACCACTAACTTAGCACCTTTCAATCCAAACCTATCAATAATCCGCTCAATATAGCCTTTTTGGCTCAAGAACAATTTTTGGTTTGACCTCTCTCTTTTGATCTCCATACCCAGTATTTTTTTTGCAGCGCCCAAGTCTTTAGTCTCGAACTCTTCACCGAGTTGAGTTTTTGACCTATCTATCTCCACCTTGCTTTTTCAAGCAATTAGCATGTCGTCTACATACAATAGGAGATAAATATAATCACTTCCACGAAGTTTGCGAATGTATACACAACAATCGTAATACTTATGGAAAAACCTTGTTTTAACTTAAAAGAATCAAATCGCTTGTACCATAGTCGAGGAGATTGTTTTAATCCATAAAGTGGTTTCCTCAAGCGACATACCTGATTCTCTTTATCCTCAACCTTAAATCCCTCAGGTTGATACATATAGATTTCCTCATCCAAGTCACCGTGTAAGAAGGCCATCTTCACATCAAGTTGTTCAAGCTCAAGATCTCTATGAGCTACAAGACTCAATAACACCCGAATAGAAGTATGCTTTACCATTGGAGAAAATATCTCATTGTAATCAACACCTTCTTTCTGTGCAAATCCCTTGGCCACTAACCTAGCCTTTGATGAGTGTCATTTATGGAACTCATAGGGTAGTCTTTTAGGGTTATTTCTTTCCCCTTTCATGCTTTCTTCTCTTATTTTTGGTCCATTTCCCTTTAGTTTCTCTTTTTCCTCTTTTCTTTATGATTCTCGTGTTTTTATTGTGTTTTCCTTTATTTGTCTCTTTTTCCTTTTTATTTCCTTTCTTTGTGTACTTGTGTAGGTATTGTGAGAATCACTTTGGAAAAGGATTCAATTTGGGACTTTAATGATCAAGCAAGTAAGAATAATTTGGCTAGAGAGGGCTTGGATAGGCCTCAGAGAGGTTTCCAAGGCAAATCCATCAGGCCGCGGGCGCGGGTCATCTTGCCGCGGGCGCGGGCCCATGTTACTCAAAATTGCCAAAACTTGGCAGGAACTTACCGCGGTTGCCCCGCAGGCTCTCCGCGGGCGCGGGTAAAATGGAGAGGCCGCTCCATTAAGAGTGAACGCGGCCCCCTAATTAGGCTTTAAGAGCAGGGGATTAGCCGCGGGAGCGGGTTTCACTGCCGCGGGCGAGGATCTCTGTTGGTTCTATTTGATTGATTGGTTTCTTGCAATTAAATTGGTTGACATAGTTTTGCTTGTGATTGATTAGACTAGGAGTGATCAACCTATAAGATTAATCTAGATTGCATTGCAACTCTTAATGACATGAACAATCGAATTGAAAGTTGCTCTAATTTATTGGGTTTGCTTGTGATTATTCTTGATTTCCCTTTCATAGTGACACCTAGATTGGCCTATAGGAGACAACATTTGAACTCTCTTGATTGCTACTATTGTTTGTCCATTGCAATACTTTAATTAATTGATTGAGCTCTAAACAAGCATTATCATTGAACTTGCATGTGGAACCCATATCCCTAGTGTTTAGACCTTTGTTTTACTTGATTAGACTTGCTTTTTTTTACCATAGTGCCAACCATAATATCAACTCCATCTTTGAGGTAGCTTGACTTAGACTCTAGTTTTCATCATTGCATTCCCTAGGGATCGACCCTTAACTTGCCCTATATTCATGTAAGGTTGGTTAGGTGTTTACAAATTTTGTTTGACTTGGGGAAAGGGTAGATAACGACATAAATTTTCCCCCTCGTCAAAATGACGCCGTTGCCGGGGACTGCTATTGGTGCTTAGCTTTTGTTGTTGAGTCTACTTCATTTTAATTGAAAAAATATATACAAAAAGATTTTGTTTCTTTAGGCTACACTTGTAGCCGTGCTACTAATATTTTCTTTGAAGTTTTGCATGCATAGAGCTCGTGATCGATCCATTGTGCCTTTTGACCCGGAAATTGAAAGGACTCTCTCAAGAAGAAGAATAGCTAATCGATTCTCCTTGGGGTATAGTTCTTCAAGCGAAGAAGAGATTGAAGAAGAGCAAGGCATGGGAGAAAATCCGAGAGTGGCCTTGAAGGAGCTAGGAATACCCGGTGCTTATAGGTTTGAGGGCTGCATAGCTCCGCCTACATCACCGGCAAATGATTTCGAGATTCGGCCGGCCATGATCACCTTAATTGAGAGGAGGCAATATAGTGGGGCTAAGAATGAGAGCCCGTTGAACCATCTTACAGAATTTGAAATATATTGCAACACCATCAAAGTCAACGGAGTTTCTCAAGAGTTCATACGCCTCAAGTTGTTCCCCTTCTCTCTCATAGGAAGATCCTTAGAGTGGTTAGATAAAGAGGTGAAGCCCAATTCCTTGAGAACATGGGATGATGTTACAAAGGCCTTCTTGTCCCGTTTTTACCCTCAAAAGAAGACGGCGGAGGCAAGAGCCTTGATTCAAGGGTTCAAGCAAAGGCCAAATGAAAGCCTTTACGAAGCATGGGAGAGATACAAAGAGTATCAAAGGGAGTGCCCTCACCACGGAAACCCAACATACCAAGTGGTCCAAATCTTCTATGGCGGTTTAAGTCCCCAAGGCAAGTCATGCCTTGATGGGGGGCCGGGGGTCCTATCATGAACAAGACCGAAGAAGAAGTGGTGGACATCATTGAGGACGTGGTGACGTACTATAGAGATTGGCAAGATGGGGAGAAAGACTCTTCAAGCAAGCAATCTTCATTGTACTCGGTAGACCATCTAAACGCAATCAACAACCTTTCCTCCCAAATGACAAACTTGGGAAAGGAGATGACCGCAATCAAAGCCAAATTGGAGAGCACTTCTACTTCATCACAAGCTACGAATATTCCCTCCCAATTTAAAGGGAGAGGTACTCCTTCTAATTCTCAACCCCTTCCCTCTTAACATAATATGCCTATGGGTTGTTTGTTTTGTGATGCATGTGGATCGTATGATCATGACTCTAGTAATTGTCCTAATGAATGTGTTGATGAGTTTGATAACAATGAGAGTGAGCATGTGAATTATGTGTCAAATAATAATGCTCAAAGGTTTGATAATCAAAGAGGTCAATGGAATAGGAATTACCAAAACCAAGGCAATTTTTACAACTATAATCAAGGTGGTGGTTATAGAAACCAAGGGAACCAAGGTTCCCGTGGTAGCTATAATAACCAAGGTAGTGGTAACCATAATCAAGGTGGTGGTAACCATAATCAAGGTTATGGACAAAATCAAAATAGGGGTACTTGGAGCAATCAAGGGAAGGGCAATTTTCAAAATAATGCTCAAAGAGGTCCCCCACCCGGATTTGTTCCAAGGACTCAAGGAGAAAATTCCTATTCCCAACCATCTTCACCTAGGACCAATTTGGAAGAAATAATTGAGAATCAAACCAAGTTGTTGAACACATACATGGCCGTTAGTGATAAGAAGTTCAATGAAATGATGACCCACAATAAAATGCTTGAAAATCAAATTTCTCAACTTGCTAATGCTTTGAAAGATCATGCAAGCCCTTCTTCTTTACCTTCCCAAGGTCTTGATCCCAAGAAACACGTGAATGCTATTGTTAATAGGAGCGGTAAGGTTCTTGAGGAGAGATTGCCTAGGAAGGGTGAGGATAAGGAGATTCCTAAGAAAGCCTTGGTTGAGAATGAGGGGGTTAGGGCATCATTGGATGAGGTTGTGGTTGAGACACCTAGAGAGGTGAGAGTAGAGAAAGAAATTGTGAAAACCAAGCTCCCTTACCCATAAAAATTCATGAGACACAAATTGGATGAGCAATTTGGGAGATTCATTGATATGCTAAAACAACTTCATCTTTCTCTACCTTTTACCGATGTGATCAACCAAATGCCGAATTATGCCAAATTCCTCAAGGACATTTTGAGTGGGAAAAGGACTTGTGAGGTTGTGGAAACTATCAATTTGACCGAAAATTGTAGTGCTATTATCATGAACAAAATGCCACCAAAATTGAAAGACCCCGGAAACTTCTCCATCCCTTGTGCCATTAACAAGATGCAAATTGATAATGCCTTATGTGACTTGGGAGCTAGTGTTAGAATAATGCCATATTCGGTTTATAAAAGGCTTGAACTAGGGGAACTCTTACCTTCTAACATTACCTTGCAATTAGCCGATAGGTCAATCAAGTTTCCAAAAGGTAAGGTAGAAGATGTTCCATTGAGGGTTGGGAAGTTTGTGTTCCCGGTGGATTTTATGGTGCTTGAAATGGATGAAGATGCTATTATTCCAATCATTTTAGGTAGACCCTTTCTTGCTACCTCGGGTGCTATGATTGATGTGAGGAGTGCAAAGATTTCCCTTAAGGTAGGAGATGAGGTTATTGAATTTGATTTGAATGAAAGCATGAAATATCCATCTTCTTCTCTAGAAAATTGCATGATGATTATTCACTTGATCATGTTGTGTCTTCCATGCATGAGCACTTGCTCACCTCTAACGATGCTCTGAAGAATGTTTTGTTCAACAAGGACAAAGTAGGTACACCATGCGAGGAAGTGGCATTCTATGAAGAATTGCTTAACGGAAGCATGGAAGAAGTGGATGAGAAAATGTGCTTGAAAATCTCAAGCAAAGAGGCTTTGCAAGCGGCCACATCAAAGGAAGGTAATGGTGTGCCTATGGTAGAGCTCAAACCTCTACCATCACACCTTAGGTATGAGTTCTTGGGCCCTCATTCCACTTATCCCGTGATAGCAAGTGCATCCTTGAGCGTGAGCCAAGCTCAAGCTTTATGTGGTGTTTTGAGAAAGCACCAAGGTGCTTTGTGGTACACAATTGATGATCTTAAAGGTATAAGCCCCGCCTTGTGCCAACACCATATAACACTTGAGGAAGGCGCCCTTCCTTCTATCGAACGACAAAGAAAAACTACATCCCCAAATGGGAGAAATAGTTAAGAAGGAGATCACCAAGCTATTGGATGCGGGAATCATATTCCCCATCTCTAGCTCAAGGTGGGTCTCCCCCGTGCATGTCGTTCCAAAGAAGGGGGGCATGATCGTGGTTGAGAATGAGAAGGGTGAGCTCATTCCAACTAGGACGGTAACGGGTTGGCGAATGTGTATAGACTATAGACGTCTAAACACATCCACCAAGAAGGATCATTTCCCTCTTCCATTTATTGATCAAATGCTTTAAAGACTAACAAGGCACAAGTTCTATTGTTTCCTCGATGGATATTCGGGATTCTTCCAAATCCCCATTCACCCCGATGATCAAGAGAAAACTACCTTCACATGTCCTTATGGGACCTTTGCCTATCGAAGAATGCCCTTTGGGTTATGCAATGCTCCCGCTACATTCCAAAGGTTCATGATGAGTATCTTTGGGGATATGTTGGAGGAGGAAATGGAGGTTTTCATGGATGACTTTTCGGTGGGGGGTGTCTCATTTGAGGAGTGCCTTGCGAACCTTGAGAAGTGTTTGGAAAGATGTGTTAAGGTCAATCTTGTTTTTAATTGGGAGAAATGCCACTTCATGGTGGAAGAAGGTATAGTGCTTGGGCACAAGATTTCAAATAGAGGCATTGAGGTGGATAAGGCAAAAATAGAAGTTATTGAGAAAACTTCCACCTCCGGTAAATGTCAAGGGTGTGAGATCGTTCCTTGGTCATGCGGGTTTTTCATCAAGGATTTTTTCACTTATTGCTAAGCCCCTAAATGACCTTCTTCAAAAGGATGTTGAGTTCATTTTTGATGACAAATGCTTGAAGGCATTTGATAAATTGAAAGAAGGCCCTTATCTCCACTCCTATTGTTCAAGCCCCAAGGTGGGATCTTCCTTTTGAATTGATGTGTGATGCAAGTGATTGGGCTATTGGAGGTGTTTTGGGACAACGTGTAGAAAAGAAGCTTCATGTGATCTATTATATGTCCAAGACACTCAATGGGGCTCAAAAGAACTACACAACAACGGAAAAAGAATTTTTAGCAATTGTGCACTCTTTTGAGAAATTCTGTTGTTACTTGTTGGGTTCCAAGACCATAGTCCTCACGGACCACGCGGCCCTCAAGTATCTCTTTCCCAAGAAAGAGTCCAAGCCTAGGTTGATTCGATGGGTGCTTGAATTGCAAACTTTTTGAGATTGAGATTAGGGATAAGAAGGGTGCGGAGAATGTTGTGGCGGACCATCTTTCTCGCCTTGAGGGTGATCACATTCATGATGATGGTTCACCTATTGAGGATAGAATGCTTGATGACTTCTTATATGCCATAGAGGTGAAGGAACTCCCATGGTATGCCGACTTGGTGAATTTTCTAGCATGTGGGGAGTTTCCACCCTCTTTCTCAAAGAACCAAAGGAAGAAAATTAAAAGGGAGGCAAGACATTACTTGTGGGATGATCCCATCCTATACAAACGAGGGGTTGATGGCTTACTTAGGCGTTGTGTTCCGAATGAAGAGGTGCCTAGTGTTTTAAGGATGTGCCACTCGGACCCTAGTGGTGGGCATATGGGTGTTTCCAAGACCGCTACCAAGGTTCTTCAATGTGGTTTGTGGTGGCCGAATCTCTTCAAGGACTCATGGGGCTTTGTGAAGTCATGTGACCGATGTCAAAGGGTCGGGAATATCTCCAAGAGGAATGACATGCCTCAACAACCCATTCTTGAGCTAGAGGTGTTTCGATGTTTGGAGGATTGACTTCATGGGACCGTTCCCATCTTCATATGGTAATCAATTCATACTTGTGGCTGTGGACTATGTTTCTAAATGGGTTGAGGCCATTGCCTCCCTACTAATGACCACAAAGTAGTGCTGAAGTTGTTCAACAAAATCATCTTCCCAAGGTTTGGCATGCCTAAGGCTATGATAAGCGATAACGGATCTCATTTTGTTCACAATGCTTTCCAAAAGATGTTGAGGAAACATGGAGTGCATCAACGGTTCGGCCTTCCATATCATCCTCAATCAAGTGGCCAAGTCGAGGTCTCCAATCGTCAAATAAAGCTCATTCTTGAGAAGACGGTTGCAAGGAATAGAAAGGATTGGTCGAACAAGTTAGATGATGCTCTTTGGGCTTATAGAACGGCTTTTAAGACGCCTATTGGTACCACTCCATATCGCCTTATCTATGGCAAATCGTGCCATCTCCCGGTAGAGCTTGAACATCGTGCCTTATGGGCTATCAAGAAGAT